>NC_053024.1:626799629-626996258 GCF_003073215.2 Triticum urartu | reverse complement strand
GGCTTGTGTGATCTCCTTCGGCATGAAGTGGGAAGATTGTCTTCCATATGCTGAATTCTCCTACAACAACAGTTTTCAAGCAAGTTCGGGCAAGGCCCCATTCGAAATTCTGTATGGCAGGAAGTACCGTACCCCTCTCAACTGGTCTGAAACCGGTGACCGTCAACTTCTGGGAAATGACTTAATCACAGAGGCAGAGAAAATGTGCAAAGTCATTCGAGATAACCTCAAAGCAGCGCAGTCGCGCCAGAAGAGCTACTATGATAGTAAGCACCGTGATTTGGCTTTCGAGATCGGAGATCATGTTTACCTCCGCGTCTCCCCAATGAAAGGTACTCATCGCTTCGGTATCAAAGGGAAGTTTGCCCCTAGATACGTGGGACCTTTCAAGATCGTCAGCAAGAGAGGCGATCTCGCCTATCAACTCGAGCTTCCTTCAAACTTTGCAAATGTGCATGACGTGTTCCATGTCTCTCAGCTCCGCAAGTGCTTCAAGACTCCTCACCGCACCGTCAACTTCGAAGACATTGATCTCCAAGAAGATCTCTCTTATCGTGAGCACCCCATTGCTATTCTTAAAGAGACTGAATGCAAGACTCGCAATAAGTCAATCAAATTCCTCAAAGTTAAGTGGTCACACCATTCCGACCGTGAAGCCACCTAGGAATGCGAGGATCACCTCTGTTCTGAGTACCCGGTGTTCTTCCAGTCCTAGATCTCGGGACGAGATCCTTTCATAGTGGTGGAGTGTTGTAACACCCCGGATATGATTTACCTATTATGTACTCTAACTCTTGCCGTTTCCGGCGCTAAGTTATTTTATTTTCTCGGGTTCAGGTTTTTGTCTCCGTGTGTTGTTGCCGTTGTCATGCATCTCATATCGTGTCATCATGTGCATTGCATTTGCATACGTGTTTGTCTCATGCATCCGAGCATTTTCCCCGTTGTCCGTTTTGCATTCCGGCGCTTCGTTCTCCTCCGGTGGTCATTTCTACCTTCTTATCGTGTGTGGGGATTAAACATTTCCGGATTGGACCGAGACTTGCCAAGCGGCCTTGGTTTACTACCGGTAGACCGCTTGTCAAGTTTCGTACCATTTAGACTTCGTTTGATGCTCCAACGGTTAACCGAGGGACCAAAAAGGCCTCGTGTGTGTTGCAGCCCAACACCCCTCCATTTTGGCCCAAAACCCACCAAAACCCTCTGCATCTTCTAGAGCGTTCGATCACGATTGTGTGGCCAAAAACCGCACCTCATTTGGACACTCCTAGCTCCCTCTATGCCTATAAATAGCCCCCCTCCGAAATCCATGGGTTCTTCTCCCCCGAAACCCTAAACAATTGCCTCGCGCCGCGCTGGACATGTCCGTATCCGGCCGGACACTTCGCGCCGCCGCCCCGGTCCACTAGCTGCGCGCCACGTGTCGCCTCGCCGCCGCCACCCGCCGCGGCCCGGAGAGCCCGCGTCCGGCCCCCGAGCCCGTTTTCCTCCGCGCCGCCCGCGTCTGCCCTTCCCCGCCCGAGCCGGCAGGCTCCTTCGACGCCGGCCGCCGCGGGCGCCATCACCGGTCACCGCCCCCTCATTCCGGCGCCGCCCCGACGCCGGCGGATCTCGCCGCCGCGCGCGCCCACGCTGTGGGGTCCGTCCAGCGCCGCCCCGCGCATCTCCGGCGAGGTCTCCGGCCACCTCGCCCGGAGCTCCGGCCGTTTTTCCCCGCCGCCGTCGAACTCATCACCGGCGACCTTCGATTCGGCTACAGTACCCGGCCAACTGCTACAGTGATCTCAGATCTGAAAATCCGGACGGTTGACTTTTGCCTCAAACCCTAGATTATTTTGCCATGTTCATCGCATCGTAACTTTGCATCCGTAGCTCCGTTTTGCATGTGTAGAATATCAAAATGTTCGCCTCAGAGAGTACATCATTTCATCTCATTGCATCATTTTCATTTGAGTTCATCTTGATGCCCGAAATACTGTTGGAAGAGTGCTATTTGAGTTAATTGTCAGATCTGCTGCTCCAAATAGCTATTTGTCATTTTTGCCATGATTATTGTGTGCATGATATGCCCCTGAGCTCTACATGTGTTTTGTTATATGCTTTGCCATCTTTCCAGAGATGCTATCCATGTATTTTTGTGATGTGTGTGGTGACTAGCACAAGCTTGCAAAGTGGTGCATTCGTTAATGCTGATTCCAGGGACTTAGCAATTTCACTAAGTCCTGATCTGTTTTTATCAATATGCCATATGTTCATGTTGTTTCCTAGTGATCCGTGCCTCTTTCGAGGATGATCAGTATGGATGATTTGTTAATCTTGTAGTGCTCTATCCATCCATGTCCTTGTTTGAAATTATGGAGCACCCTAGCTTGAGTCAATCGAGCTCTACTTTTGCTATTTCGTGAATCTGGGCAGATTGTCAACTTGTTAGCGATTTTGCCGAGGATGTTGTAGTTGATCCGTGCATGCTATGTTGTTGTTCTTGCCATGTCTAGCTTGTATAATGTGTATTCTAGATGGGTGTATGCTTAGATTGTCATGCCTTGCTCTATAGTGAGTGCATCGAGCTCGTAAACATGCCTACTTGATATCTGATTTGCATGCTCCAGTTTTTCACTAAGTCTGAGATCTGATTATGTTTTTGCCATGTTCACATGCTTGCAATTGTATTTTCTGATCCCTTTTGGCTCAAGGTCACTAAGGGACTTTTGTTAAGCCATTTGAGTAGCTCCATGCCATGTCTTGCTTTGCCATGTTAAGTTCCTGTAGCATCTAGTTTTCATGCTCCAAAGTGTGCTACCGGATCTGAAATTCCAGACAAGTGTTAATTTCACTAAGTCTGAAACCTGTTTACCAATTGCACTTTTGCCATGCTTGTTTGAACCTATTAATGGATGAATTGGCCGTAGCTTAGTGTTCATCTTTTGTTAAGCATCATAAATGGATCCCTGCCATGTATTTTTTGCCATGTTTGGGTGCTGTAGCATGTTTAACTTGTTGCATTTAGATGGCTACTTGCTGTTTATCGCAGACCGTTGCCATATTTGATTTGCTTGCCATTTCCAAACCTTGTCTCCGATTCCGGTGTTCTTTATATCGATTTCAACCAAAATCACCTCACCTTTCCAGTGGCACTCTTGTATTTCCAAGTTGAGGCCAGGTTCATTCATTCCTTTGTCAAATCTTGCATATGCATCGCATATCGCATCCCGCATAGCATACCATGTTTACATCATGTTGTTTGAGCTTTGCACGTGGTTGATTGTGTCCTTTTTGCTTGTTTGTCTTGTTTGGGTAGAGCTGGGAGACGAGTTCGCTAATGAGGAGCCCGTTGAGTTTGCTTTTGAGGATCCAGTCAACTCTGACAACTTTGCAGGCAAGATGATCATACCCTCGAAATCACTTCTATCTTTGCTTTGCTAGATGCTCGCTCTTTTGCTATGCCTATGCTACGATGCCTACCACTTTCTTATCATGCCTCCCAAATTGCCATGTCAAATCTCTAACCCACCATGTCCTAGCAAACCATTGATTGGCTATGTTACCACTTTGCTCAGCCCCTCTTATAGCGTTGCTAGTTGCAGGTGAAGATTGGAGACCGTTCCTTGTTAGAACATTATTTTCTTGTTGGGATATCATTATATTATCTTGTTATCTTAATGCATCTATATACTTGGTAAAGGATGGAAGGCTCGGCCTTTTGCCTAGTGTTTTGTTCGACTCTTGCCGCCCTAGTTTCTGTCATATCGGTGTTATGTTCCCGGATTTTGCGTTCCTTACGCGGTTGGGTGATAATGGGAAGCCCTTGATAGTTCGCCTTGAATAAAACTCTTCCAGCAATGCCCAACCTTGGTTTTACCATTTTCCACCTAGCCTCTTTTTCCCTTGGGTTTCCGGAGCCCGAGGGTCATCTTATTTTAAACCCCCCCGACCCAGTGCTCCTCTGAGTGTTGGTCCAACCTGTCAGCTACCGGTGGCCACCAGGGGCAACTCTGGGCTAGCCTACCCGTACCTTGGACAATCTGAGTGTGCCCTGAGAACGAGATATGTGCAGCTCCTATCGGGATTTGTCGGCACATTCGGGCGGTGTTGCTGGATTTGTTTTAACTTGTCGAAGTGTCTTGTAGAACCGGGATACCGACTCTGATCGGAATGTCTCGGGAGAAGGTATATCCTTTGTTGACCGTGAGAGCTTGTCATGGGCTAAGTTGGGACTCCCTTGCAGGGATTTGAACTTTCGAAAGCCGTGCCCGCGGTTATGGGCAGATGGGAATTTGTTAATGTCCGGTTGTAGATAACTTGAACCTTAACTTAATTAAAATGAATCAACGGTGTGAGTTACCATGATGGTCTCTTCTCGGCGGAGTCCGGGAAGTGAACATGGTGTTGGAGTAATGCTTGCCGCAGGTTGTTCTCTAGTTCTTCGTTCGCGCTTTGCCTTCTCTTCTCGCTCTCTTTTGCGAACAGGTTAGACACCATATATGCTAGTCGCTTGCTACAGCTCCACATATTACCTTGCCTTACCTATAAGCTTAAATAGTCTTGAACGCGAGGGTGCGAGATTACTGAGTCCCTGTGGCTCACAGATTACTTCCAAACCAGATGCAGGGCCAGACGACTCTGTTCCAGATGACGCGCTTGAGCTCAAGTGGGAGTTCGACGAGGACTCACGCCGTTACTATGTGTCTTTCCCTGATGATATGTAGTGGTGCCCAGTTGGGGCGATCGGGACCTTGTTGCATGTTGGGTTGGTCTTTTATTTTGGCACCGTAGTCGGGCCATGAGTGATTGATGTAATGCTATTTATGTACTTTGTTTGATGTGGCGAGTGTAAGCCAACTATGTACCTTCCCCTTTTATTATCTATTTACATGGGATGTTGTGAAGATTGCCTTACTTGTGACGTTGCTTTCAATGCGGTTATGCTTCTAAGTCGTGCTTCGACACGTAGGAGATACAGCCGCATCGAGGGCGTTACACATTATAAGATGATCTCTCACTAAATTTCAAGATAAAAGTGTTCGCCTTGAGTATGCACCATTGCCAAAGTTCGTCGTGCCCAGACACCACGTGATGATCGGGTGGGATAAGCTCTACATCCATCTACAACGGGTGCAAGCCAGTTTTGCACACGCAGAATAGTCAAGTTAAACTTGACGAGCCTAGCATATGCTAATATGGCCTCGGAACACTGAGACCGAAAGGTCGAGCGTGAATCATATAGTAGATATGATCAACATAGTGATGTTCACCGTTGAAAGCTACTCCATTTCACGTGATGATCGGTTATGGTTTAGTTGATATGGATCACGTGATCACTTAGAGGATTAGAGAGATGTCTATCTAAGTGGGAGTTCTTAAGTAATATGACTAATTGAACATAAATTTATCATGAACTTAGTACCTTGCTTGTCTATGTTGTTTGTAGATAGATGGACCATGCTGTTGTTCCGTTGAATTTTAATGCGTTCCTTGAGAAAGCAAAGTTGAAAGATGATGGTAGCAATTACACGGATTGGGTCCGTAACTTGAGGATTATCCTCATTGCTGCACAGAAAAGTTATGTCCTAGAAGCACCGCTAGGTGTACCACCTGCGCCAGCAACTACAGACATTGTGAATGCCTGGCAGTCACGTGTTGATGACTACTTGATAGTTTAGTGTGCCATGCTTTATGGCTTAGAACCGGGACTTCAGCGACATTTTGAACGTCATGGAGCATATGAGATGTTCCAGGAGTTGAAGTTAATATTTCAAAAGAATGCCCGGATTGAGAGATATGAAGTCTCCAATAAGTTCTACATCTACAAGATGGAGGAGAATAGTTCTGTCAGTGAGCATATACTCAAGATGTCTGGGTATTGCAATCACTTGATTCAACTAGGAGTTAATCTTCTGGATGATAGCATCATTGACAAAATTCTTCAATCACTGCCACCAAGCTACAAAAGCTTCGTGATGAACTATAACATGCAAGGGATGGATAAGACGATTCCCGAGCTCTTCGCAATGCTAAAGGCTGTGGAGGTAGAAATCAAGAAGGAGCATCAAGTGTTGATGGTCAATAAGACCACCAGTTTCAAGAAAAAGGGCAAAGGGAAGAAGAAGGGGAACTTCAAGAAGAACAGCAAACAAGTTGCTTCTCAAGAGAAGAAACCCAATTCTGGACCTAAGCCTGAGACTGAGTGCTTCTACTGCAAGCAGACTGGTCACTGGAAGCGAACTACCCCAAGTATTTGGCGGATAAGAAGGATGGCAAGGTGAACAAAGGTATATGTGATATACATGTTATTGATGTGTACCTTACCAGAGCTCGCAGTAGCACCTGGGTATTTGATACTGGTTCTGTTGCTAATATTTTCAACTCAAAACAGGGACTACGGATTAAGCGAACACTGGCCAAGGACAAGGTGACGATGCGCGTGGGAAACGGTTCCAAAGTCAATGTGATCGACGTCGGCACGCTACCTCTACATCTACCTTCGGGATTCGTATTCGACCTAAATAATTGTTATTTGGTGCCAGCATTGAGCATGAACATTATATCTGGATCTTGTTTGATGCGGGTTATTCATTTAAATCGGAGAATAATGGTTGTTCTATTTATATGAGTAATATCTTTTATGGTCATGCACCCTTGAAGAGTGGTCTATTTTTGATGAATCTCGATAGTAGTGATACACATATTCATAATGTTGAAGCCAAAAGATGCAGAGTTGATAATGATAGTGCAACTTATTTGTGGCACTGCCGTTTAGGTCATATCGGTGTAAAGCGCATGAAGAAACTCCATACTGATGGACTTTTGGAACCACTTGATTATGAATCACTTGGTACTTGTGAACCGTGCCTCATGGGTAAGATGACTAAAACGCCATTCTCCGGAACTATGGAGCGAGCAACTGATTTATTGGAGATCATACATACTGATGTATGTGGACCAATGAATATTGAGGATCGCGGCGGGTATCGTTATTTTCTCACCTTCACAGATGATTTAAGCAGATATGGGTATATCTACTTAATGAAACATAAGTCTGAAACATTTGAAAAGTTCAAAGAATTTCAGAGTGAAGTTGAAAATCATCGTAACAAGAAAATAAAGTTTCTATGATCTGATCGTGGAGGAGAATATTTGATTTACGAGTTTGGTCTACATTTGAAACAATGCGGAATAGTTTCGCAACTCACGCCACCCGGAACACCACAGTGTAATGGTGTGTCCAAACGTCGCAATCGTACTTTACTAGATATGGTGCGATCTATGATGTCTCTTACTGATTTACCGCTATCATTTTGGGGATATGCTTTAGAGACGGCCGCATTCACGTTAAATAGGGCACCATCGAAATCCGTTGAGACGACCCTTATGAACTGTGGTTTCGCAAGAAACCAAAGTTGTCGTTTCTTAAAGTTTGGGGTTGCGATGCTTATGTGAAAAAGCTTCAACCTGATAAGCTCGAACCCAAATTGGAGAAATGTGTCTTCATAGGATACCCAAAGGAGACTGTTGGGTACACCTTCTATCACAGATCCGAAGGCAAGACATTCGTTGCTAAGAATGGATCCTTTCTAGAGAAGGAGTTTCTCTCAAAAGAAGTGAGTGGGAGGAAAGTAGAACTTGATGAGGTAACCATACCTGCTCCCTTATTGGAAAGTAGTTCATCACAGAAACTGGTTCCTGTGACGTCTATACCAATTAGTGAGGAAGTTAATGATGATGATCATGGAACTTCAGATCAAGTTGTTACTGAACCTCGTAGGTCAACCAGAGTAAGATCCGCACCAGAGTGGTAAGGTAATCCTGTTCTGGAGGTTATGTTACTAGACCATGACGAACCTACGAACTATGAAGAAGTGATGGTGAGCCCAGATTCCGCAAAATGGCTTGAGGCCATGAAATCTGAGATGGGATCCACGTATGAGAACAAAGTGTGGACTTTGGTTGACTTGCCCGTTGATCGGCAAGCCATTGAGAATAAATGGATCTTCAAGAAGAAGACTGACGCTGACGGTAATATTACTGTCTATAAAGCTCGACTTGTTGCGAAAGGTTTTGGACAAGTTCAAGGGATTGACTACGATGAGACTTTCTCACTCGTAGAGATGCTTAAGTCTGTCCGAATCATGTTAGCAATTGCCGCATTTTATGATTATGAAATTTGGCAAATGGATGTAAAAACTGCATTCCTGAATGGATTTCGGGAAGAAGAGTTGTATATGATGCAACCGGAAGGTTTTATCAATCCAAAGGGAGCTAACAAAGTGTGCAAGCTCCAGCGATCCATTTATGGACTGGTGAAAGCTTCTCGGAGTTGGAATAAACGCTTTGATAGTGTGATCAAAGCATTTGGTTTTGTACAGACTTTTGGAGAAGCCTGTATTTATAAGAAAGTGAATGGGAGCTCTGTAGCAATTCTGATATTATTTGTGGATGACATATTGCTGATTGTAAATGATATAGAACTTCTGGATAGCATAAAGGGATACTTGAATAAGAGTTTTTCAATGAAAGACCTCGGTGAAGCTGCTTATATATTGGGCATCAAGATCTATAGAGATAGATCAAGACGCTTAATTGTACTTTCACAAAGCACATACCTTGAAAAAGTTTTGAAGTTCAAAATGGATCAAGCAAAGAAAGGGTTCTTGCCTGTGTTACAAGGTGTGAAGTTGAGTAAGACTCAATGCCCGACCACTGCAGAAGATAGAGAGAAGATGAAAGATGTTCCCTATGCTTCAGCCATAGGCTCTATCATGTACGCAATGCTGTGTACCAGACCTGATGTGTGCCTTGCTATAAGTCTAGCAGGGAGGTACCAAAGTAATCCAGGAGTGGATCACTGGACAGCGGTCAAGAACATCCTGAAATACCTGAAAAGGACTAAGGATATGTTTCTCGTTTATGGAGGTGACAAAGAGCTAGTCGTAAATGGTTACGTCGATGCAAACTTTGACACTGATCCGGACGATTCTAAATCACAAACCGGATAGGAGTTTACATTGAACGGTGGAGCTATCAGTTGGTGCAGTTCTAAACAAAGCGTCGTGGCGGGATCTATGTGTGAAGCAGAGTACATAGCTGCTTCGGAAGCAGCAAATGAAGGAGTCTAGATGAAGGAGTTCATATCCGATCTAGGTGTCATACCTAGTGCATTGGGTCCAACGAAAATCTTTTGTGACAATACTGGAGCAATTGCCTTGGCAAAAGAATCCACATTTCACAAGAGAACCAAGCACATCAAGAGACGGTTCAATTCCATCCGGGATCTAGTCCAGGTGGGAGACATAGAAATTTGCAAGATACATACGGATCTGAATGTTGCAGACCCGTTGACTAAGCCTCTTCCACGAGCAAAACATGATCAGCACCAAGACTCCATGGGTGTTAGAATCATTACTGTGTAATCTAGATTATTGACTCTAGTGCAAGTGGGAGACTGAAGGAAATATGCCCTAGAGGCAATAATGAAGTTATTATTTATTTCCTTATATCATGATAAATGTTTATTATTCATGCTAGAATTTTATTAACCGGAAACATAATACTTGTGTGAATACATAGATAAACAGAATGTCACTAGTATGCCTCTACTTGACTAGCTCGTTGATCAAAGATGGTCATGTTTCCTAGCCATAGACATGAGTTGTCATTTGATTAACGGGATCACATCATTAGGAGAATGATGTGATTGACTTGACCATTCCGTTAGCTTAGCACTTGATCGTTTAGTATGTTGCTATTGCTTTCTTCATGACTTATACATGTTCCTATGACTATGAGATTATGCAACTCTCGTTTACCGGAGGAACACTTTGTGTGCTACCAAACGTCACAACGTAACTGGGTGATTATAAAGGTGCTCTACAGGTGTCTCCGAAGGTATTTGTTGGGTTGGCGTATTTCGAGATTAGGATTTGTCACTCCGATTGTCGGAGAGGTATCTCTGGGCCCACTCGGTAATGCACATCACTTAAGCCTTGCAAGCATTGTAACTAATGACTCAGTTGTGGAATGATGTATTACGGAACGAGTAAAGAGACTCGTTGGTAACGAGATTGAACTAGGTATTGAGATACCGACGATCGAATCTCGGGCAAGTAACATACCGATGACAAAGGGAACAACGTGTGTTGTTATGCGGTCTGACCGATAAAGATCTTCGTAGAATATGTGGGAGCCAATATGAGCATCCAGGTTCCGCTATTGGTTATTGACTGGAGACGTGTCTCGATCATGTCTACATAGTTCTCGAACCCGTAGGGTCCGCACGCTTAAAGTTTTGATGACGGTTATATCATGAGTTTATGAGTTTTGATGTACCGAAGGTTGTTTGGAGTCCCGGATGTGATCACGGACATGACGAGGAGTCTCGAAATGGCCGAGACATGAAGATTGATATATTGGAAGCCTATATTTGGATATCAGAAATGTTTTGGGTGAAATCAGGATTTTACCGGAGTACCAAGGGGTTACCGGACCCCCCCGGGAGCTTAATGGGCCATAGTGGGCCTTAGTGGAGAAGAGGAGAGCCGGCTAGGGCAGGGCCGCGCGCCCCTCCTCATCTAATCCAAATAGGACAAGGAGAGGGGGGGCGCCCCCCCCCCCTTTCCTTCCTCTCTCCCTCCTCTTTCCCCCCTTCTCCTAATCCAACAAGGAAGGGAGGAAGTCCTACTCCCGGTGGGAGTAGGACTCCTCCTGGCGCGCCTCCTCCTGGCGCGCCTTCTCCTGGCTGGCCGCACCCCCCCTTGCTCCTTTATATATGGGGGTAGGGGGCACCCCATAGACACAACAATTGATTTGATCTTTTAGCCGTGTGCGGTGCCCCCCTCCACCATAGTCCTCCTCGATAATACTGTAGTGGTGCTTAGGCGAAGCCCTGCGTCGGTAGAACATCATCATCGTCACCACGCCATCGTGCTGAAGAAACTCTCCCTAAACACTCGGCTAGATCGGAGTTCAAGGGACGTCATCGGACTGAACGTGTGCTGAACTCGGAGGTGCCGTGCGTTCGGTACTTGATCGCTCGGATCGTGAAGACATACGACTACATCAACCGCGTTGTGCTAACGCTTCCGCTTTCGATCTACGAGGGTACGTGGACAACACTCTCCCCTCTCGTTGCTATGCATCATCATGATCTTGCGTGTGCATAGGAATTTTTTTGGAATTACTACGTTCCCCAACACTTCGTCCCGCATGCGCTCGCCCAACCACACCCTCGCGCACACCCGCCCCCACCCCCGCTGGCCGCAACTGCTGTTGTCGCCCACGCCCACGTAGATGCAAGCCGCCTGCGACCTCCTGCTATTGCTTTGGTTGCTGCAGCCCCACGCCGCGGCCTTACGCTTGTCCTGCCTGCCGACGCCGTTGTAGTTGTCACACACGCCCGTCGGTTGCCTCGCCCCTGCGCACGCCTTGCCGCGCTCGACCACGCCGACCACAGCTCGCCGCCCCTCCCCGCTTGCCGCCGCACTCTGCTAGGCCCTGCTTCCCCCCGGCGCACTAGAGTCCGCCCGCGGCTCCTCGTGCTCACCAGGGCGGCCACTGTCGGGGCCGCGCCCTGCCTTTCTCCCGGCACACTACGAGCTGGCCGCCGGCGCTCCTTCGTGAGCGACCGCACGCGCAAGCCCTGCCGTGGCCTGTCGGGCGGGTTGGTGCCCGACGCCCAGCATCCCCCCACCGCCGATAACCGTAGCGCCCAGCGCCCGCTTCCCTTGTGCTCGTTAAGGCTCCACTACACAACGGGGCCCAGCCCTTAGAACGTTTTAAAAAGGAATTAAAAATAAAAAATAAATACAAATATTAATTAATTAATTAATTAACTAAAATAATTATGTTTAATTAACCTAATTAACTACTGATAATTAGCTAAACAGTCCCTGACAGGTGGGACCCCCCTGTCAAGTTGACCAAGTCAACAGTCAACGTTGACTGCTGACGTCATGTTGACGTCATGCTGGCGCATTAATTAATTTTCAAATTAAATTAATTTGTTAAATCTAGAAAATTGATTAAATTAATATAAAATAAACCGTAGCTCGGATGGAAAAACTTTGTACATGAAAGTTGCTCAGAATGACGAGACGAAACCGAATACGCAGCCCATTCGTCCACCACACATCCACACGCAACTTTCCCCCTCTGGTTCATCTGTCCAAAAACGCGAAACACCGGGGATACTTTCCCGCTTGTTTCCCCCCTTCACCGGTATCACCTCCTACAGCGTTAGGGCACACCTGGCACCGTTACTTGTGATGTCATGCATCGATATGCATCTGTTTGAATTGTTTTCATTGTTTATTCCCCCTCTTATCTCCGGTAGACTACGAGACTGACGCCGCTGCTGGTGCCCCGATCGACTACGTTGTTGACGACCCCTCCTTGCCAGAGCAACCAGGCAAGCGCCCCTTGATCACCAGATATTGCCTATTCTTCTCTCTACTGCTTGCATTAGAGTAGTGTAGCATGTTGCTGCTTTCTGTTAATCCTATCCTGATGCATAGCCTGTTTTTGTTACTACTGTTGTTACCTTTACTTGCAATCATAATTGCTTAGTATACAATGTTAGTATTCCATCAGTGACCCTACATTCTTGTCCATCTGCCATGCTATACTATCGGGCCGTGATCACTCAGGAGGTGATCACAGGTATATACTTATATACATGATATATGATACTTGTGGTGACTAAAGTTGGGTCGGCTCGTAGAGCACCCACGAGTGATTCACGGTTTGGGACCGAAAGGATGTTTGTCCTGACGGCCCTCTGAGTGAACCTTTGTGGTGGAGCGACAGGGCAGGTTGAGACCACCTAGGAGAGAGGTGGGCTTGGCCCTGGTCGGCGTCCGTGGTTACATCAATTAACACGCTTAACGAGATCTTGGTATTTGATCTGAGTCTGGCAAATGGCCTATACGCACTAAGCAACTATGTGGGAACAATTATGGGCACTCGATGTCGTGGTATCAGCCGAAGCCTTCTTGACATCAGCAACTAAGCGGCGTGCACCAGATTAGACCGTAAGCCTGCGCTTGTATTAATGGGGCTAGGTCTGCTTCCGGCCGCGTCCGCAACATGCATGTGTGCAATGGGCAATGGGCCCAGACCCCTGCACGCATAGGATTTAGACCGGCGTGCTGACCTCTCTATTGTGCCTAGGTGGGGCTGCGACGTGTTGATCTTTCGAGGCCAGGCATGACCCAGGAAAGTGTGTCCAGGCAGAGGGATCGAGCGTGTTGGGTTATGTGGTGCACCCCTACAGGGAAGTTTATCTATTCGAGTAGTCGTGTCCCTCGGTAAAAGGATGACCCAGAGTTGTACCTCGACCTTATGACAACTAGAACCGGATACTTAATAAAACACACCCTTCCAAGTGCCAGATACAACCCGGTGATCGCTCTCTCATAGGGCGACGATGGGAGGATTGTCGGGTAGGATTATGTTATGCGGTGATACTTGGTTAACTTACCATCTACTCTCTTCTACTGCTTCAAGATGGAGGCTGCCAAAAGCGTAGTCTTCGATATGACTAGTTATCCCCCTCTTATTCTGGCATTCTGCAGTTCAGTCCACATATACTACCCCTTTCATTGATACCAATGCATATGTAGTGTAGTTCCTTGCTTGCGAGTACTTTCGATGAGTACTCACAGTTGCTTTGCTCCCCCCTTTCCCCCTTCCTATATCTGGTTGTTGCAACCAGATGCTGGAGCCCAGGAGCCAGACGCCACCATCGACGACGACTCCTACTACACCGGAGGTGCCTCCTACTACGTGCAGGCCACCGCCGATGGCCATGAGTAGTTTAGGAGGATCCCAGGCAGGAGGCCTGCGCCTCTTTCGATCTGTATCCCAGTTTGTGCTAGCCATCTTATGGCAACTTGTTTAACTTATGACCGTCCTCAGATATTGTTTCTTCCAATGACTCGTCTATGATCGAGCTCTTGTATTCGAGCCCTCGAGGCCCCTGGCTTGTAATATGATGCTTGTATGACTTATTTTATTTTTTAGAGTTGTGTTGTGATATCTTCCCGTTAGTCCCTGATCTTGATCGTACACGTTTGTGTGTATGATTAGTATACGATTGAATCGGGGGCGTCACAAGTTGGTATTGGAGCCGACTGCCTGTAGGAATCCCTCTTCCACACTTCTTGACAGAAGTCGAGTCTAGACATTGCAAAACTTTTTAATAACATGGTTGTGTGTCTTACAGGCTCACGTTGCCATTTGGGTGGTATTAGGATCTTTTACTCCTCGATCTTTACTCCGGGACTCTGAACTCTCTTCTACTCGGGTTAAACGGATTTACTAACTCTAACATTAGGATCCCGTGACCACATTCACCCCAAAGTTGGATAAGCCATAGTTATTCCTTAGAGTAGTATTTTGAACAATACCCACACTGTCATTTGACACCTTTGAAACGTCTTTGTTTTCAGATGGAACCCACAAGGTAGGTCGTGCGCCACACGACGGCCATTGGTATCCCAGGTTCACCTGCTGTGTTAGCTGAGATGATGACCTATCTAGGTTATCGTTGACACCCTGAGTACACCATGTACGAGCAGTACCAGGACTTTAACCAGGAGCAGTATCGTGCCATCGTCCACCTCTACTCTCGGGTGTATGACTCCACTAATGTGCTGCACACTGCTCATGGTGTTGGAGTGACCATCGATATGGTAGTCCACGATGCTGCTTATGCTGCCCTGACACGTCTTCGTGGAGAGTATCGGGAGTTAGACACCTCCCCTTTCAGGCACATTGCTATCGCATCCGACGAGGGTGCGGAGGGATACTACACTGTTGCCTACTCCACCGTCACCCGAGAGCCCTTTCACCATCAAAACCTGGTTCTGCATGCTGATGGGCTGGATCGAGCTAACTGAGCTCTTTGCCATGAGTTGTACACCACAAGTCAGCACCTTTACCGTGCTCTGACATTGTAGCACCCCTTGGTCCGATCTGGTGAGCTGTCGCGATCTGCGATCTACTCAGCTAGGACCGTGATGCCCCAAGGTGTCGGCTGGCCAGATGTGGGAGGCTACTCTCCCGCACTTGGTCCTCTTCTGCCACCTGAGCATCGGGTTCTGCACTAGAGTACCCGCGGCCCCCAGGCTACTGACGTGGAGGACTTCCCATCGCGTCACTACCAGCTGTCAGGCTACACCTACCTCCACAGTTCCTCCTGGAACTGATGTAGGCTTGCTTATTAGTATTAGATGCACTCGTCGCTAGCCTGCGTGCCGCCTATGATGTCTTTAGTCTATGTAATGAACTGTGTGTATTGAACTCTATGCATGATCCTTTTTGTAAGTTATGCCGACTACTATGTAGTATCTATCGTGTTCCTTTCATTGTGCATGTTTCATCATGAATGATTCTTGTCTTTGTAAATTTCTCAATGTTGAACTACTCCTGTTATATATTAGCATGATAGTTAGACCAGGTGGTCATGGTCGTGGTGGCGATGCCCCACCACCGCTTGAGTACATGGCTAGTATGATGCAACAGTTCGAGCTGAATCACCAGTTCATGGAGAATATTATGGCTCAGTTTCCTCGCCCCAATATGAACCAATAGCCAGCCCAAGTGACTCTACAGGATTTCATGCATCTCAACCCAACTGTGTACCGCAGCTCAACTCAGCCTCTGGATGCTGATGACTGGCTCTGTGACATCACCTATGAGATGGAGTCTGCTGATGTAGCCCTGCCAGCTATGTCACCTTTGCTTCCTTCTTTCTGAAGGGACCCATTGCTCAATGGTGGGACAACCACAGGCGTACTCTGCCAGTTGGAACAATCATCACCTGGCCAGACTTCCAAGCTGCTTTCCGTGCCCGCTTCATTTCTCAGGGAGTCATGGACCGGAAGAAGCGCGAGTTCCGCAACCTCACCCAAGGCAACAAAACTATGGAAGCTTATCAACGGGAGTTTCTGGACTTGTCCCGCTATGCTGAAGAGGACATTGCAACTGATGCTCGCAGACAAGAGAAGTTCCGTGATGGACTACAAGCTGACATCAAACTCACACTATTAGTGCATGACTTTGCCTATTTCGCCACCTTGGTGAACAAGGCCATCAATGTCGAAACTGGTCTGCAGGAACACCAGAGCTCTCACAGGCGCAACCGTGACACGGGCTCATCTTCGGGCCCGCCCTCTCAGAAGCGTAGGATATGGATTCCCAAAAACAAGAACCAGCCAACTACACGTGCCCCAAGGCAGTCTTATACCGCACCATCTAGGCAGCCAAGGCTTCCAGCTCCACCATCCCGAGCTCCTGTTCCCACTCCCAATAAAGGTCTGTGCTACAAGTGTGGTCAACCAGGTCACCGTGCCAGGGACTGCTATCAGAACCAGAATCAATTGGCCCTTCCCGCAGCACGCCGTGGAAGCAACCAGCCCCGCAACAACAATGCCAAGTCTTATGGTCGTGTTCATGCCAACCACATTGATCTCAATGAAGCTCAAGACCAGCCTTCTACTGTGATGGGTACACTCCTCGTAAATTCAGTACTAGCATCCATTTAATCTGATATAGGAGCGTCGCATTCGTTCGTATCAGCATAATTTGTATTCATGCATGGCATTAAATACGAAGAGATGAACACTCCGCTAGTGGTACACACCCCTGCGGGCCAATGTCAAACCTCTATGGTTACTCGCGACGTTCCTGTTGAAATCGAAGGACTGGAATTTCTTGTCTCTCCCATCGTACTGAAGTCATGTAGCATTGACCTCATTCTAGGAATGGATTGGTTGAAAGTGCATACTGCTTCTATAGTTTGGGCCACTAAGACCGTCCATCTGCTACACCCTTCCAATGAAATAATAAGCTACAATGCTTGTCTGGTTCACACTGCCGAGGCAAGGCTTTATGCATTGAATGCATTGAACGCTGCACCACTCGAGGGCATTGAAAACATTCCTGTCGTGCGTGAATTCCTCGACGTCTTTCCTGAAGAACATTCCAGGGATTCCCATGCTAGAGCTGTTGAATTCATCATCGACTTGAAACTAGGCACCACTCCTATAGCCAAACGACCCTACAAGATGCCGCCGCATGAACTCATTGAGCTTAAGGAGGAAATCGACAAATATCTTTGCAAAGGTTTCATTCGCCCAAGTTGCTCTCCTTGGGGAGCACCATCTCTCTTTGTTAATAAGAAGGATGGGACAAACCGATTGGTCCAAGACTACTATCCTATTAACCAAGCCACTATCCAGAACAAATATCCCCTCCCTCAGATCAATGATTTGTATGATTAACTGGCTGGTTCATCAGTGTTCTCCAAACTCGACTTGAGGTTGGGTTACCACCAAATCCGTGTTCGTGAAGAAGATATCCAAAAGACTGCCTTTGTGACTCGATATAGTTCATACGAGTACACCGTCATGTCCTTCGGCCTAACCAATGCTCCAGCCACCTTCTCTCGTCTGATGAACTATATATTCATGGATTACCTCGATAAGTTTGTCGTGATTTATCTGGATGATATCCTTCTATTTTCCAAGAACAAAGAAGAGCATGTTGAACATCTTCGTCTTGTGCTGGAAAAGCTTCGAGAGCATCAAATCTACGCTAAGTATTCCAAGTGTGAATTCTGGCTTCCTGAAGTAACCTATCTTGGGCATGTCATCTCCAAGGATGGTATTGTCGTCAACCCTGAACGAGTCCAGACTATTCTCGAATGGACTCCTCCGAAGAATGTCAAGCAAGTTAGAAGTTTTCTTGGACTCGCCAGCTATTGCCGTCAATTTGTCGAGAACTTCTCCAAGATCGCCAGGCCCCTGACTAACCTGTTGCATAAGGACGTACGTCATACGGTAAGTAAATAGACTCTGAAAAATTCAGAAAAATATTTTTTGTCAGTTTTGGAATATTTAGAAAATTAGAAAAATAAGAAACTTCCAGGAAGCGTACCCTGGTGGGCACAAGACACCAGCCAGACGCGCCCAGGTGGGTTGTGCCCACCTGGGGTACCTTCGAGACTCCATTTTCTACATCTTGCTTGTTTCCCAAGATAAAAAATCTTTATATACTCCCCGAACCTGTTGGCCACCGTATCGCAGAAAAATCTTCTATCTTCTTTTCTTGCTATTTTCTGTCAGATCCCATCTACCATGGCCGCTTCAAGCTCCTCCAAGGACAAGTTCTTCAAGAACGTCATCAACCCATATTTGCGAGAGGTGGTGCAGCACCCTCAAGTCATCCAGATGCATGAGGGGGTGCTTCACCTCTGCGATGTGCCATGTCCCAAGGGGACGGGAACCGTGGAGCTAGGCTTGAAGCTATGGAACAAGATGTCTTCAACTGCAAGGGGATGGTGGAGCGTGGACTCAATGCCAATCACCTCATGATCGCGGACCTTTCTCGTGATCTCAAGGTGGATGGCAAGCCCATGAAGGACATCGTCTTCACCCTCAACGAGCAAATCAACTTCCTCCAAAGCCAGATCTACGGTCTCCAAAACCAAGTCTTTGAATATGAGGCGAGGTTTAAGGGTATGAGTTTGGCTACTAGTTGTAGGACCCATGAGACTCACTCCTCTTACGATGGTGGACCACTGCCATGGAAATCCGAGGACAAGATCTCTTCATCACCACCACCTTCTTCTTCATCACCAAAAGAGAATTGAGTATCGGGTATGGGCACTCCCCTTGGCTTCTTTCAAGCTTGGGGGAGGTGCCTCAGTATCGTATCATCCCCACTATCTTTTGCCTTTACTTATTTTAGTTCGATCTTTTTCTTTAGATGAATAAAAGTTTAGTTCGATCCTTTCTTTTCGAGAGTTTGCTTAGTGATCTATCCTTGTAATCATGTGCGAGATATATAATAAAGTTTAGTTTGAGTTTTTGATTTCTTTAGTTTCATGTTGCAATAAAAAGAAAGGAAATAAATGAAAGAAAGAAAATAAATGAAAAAGATCATATGCTAATCTTATGGTAGGTGATGACACCACATAAGGAAAATTATAATTAGAAAATTTTATTAGAGATTGAAAAACATAGCATTAGTCAATGATGCAACTCATGAAAGAATTAATAAGGGAAGAGAAGATTCACATATAAATATACTATCCTAGAAATCTTTTGTGATTGTGAGCCCTCATAAAAATATTATATGCCAAAATTGTTGACGTTGGACAGGAAGACAACCTAATGATTCATGTTTGTTTATATTCACAAAGAAGTCATATTTTCATATATCCTTTAACATGTGGTGCTTGCCCCCTATCTTTGCTAGCCAAAAATTCCGCACTAAGTAGAGATACTACTTGTCCATCCAAAAACCCTTAAACCCAAATCTTATTTTCAAGAGTCCACCATACCTCAAGTAAGTTGTCATCGATGCGAAAAGGCAATAAAAATTGCTTCTAAAAGTGTGAGACCATTTAGTGTAAGAGAAAATTGAGCGTTGCACGAACTTGTGATGGTGAAGAATAAAAGCGACAGACTGCATAATAAAGGTCGCTATCACAAGGGGCAATGCAATGTGACGTTCTTTTGCATTAAGGGGTTGATCATACAAACAAATAAGCGCATGAAAACCTGTGCTTCCCTCTGCGAAGGGCCTATCTTTTACTTTTATGTATTTACTTTTATGCAAAGACTCAAAGTTTTCTCTCTATTCCTTTTTATTTTCTCCTTTGGCAAGCATCATGTGGTGAGGAAAGATCTAGGCACATATGTCCAGTTGAATGTAGATAGCATGGGTTATTATTGTTGACATCACCCTTGAGGTGAATACGTTGGGAGGCGAAACTACAAGCCCCTATATTTCTATGTGTCCGGATGAAACGTTTTGCTCATGTGTATGCGGTGAGTGTTAGCAATCATGGAAGACTATATGATGGTTGAGTATGTGAACTTGCCTAAAGGATCCAACACGTGACCCTTCCTGAAAAGATGATGAATTGTAGTTGCAAAGTTGACTGAGAACATAGTTTGTTGGTTTCTAATAGAGTTTTTGCTTTATACTTCAATAGTGTGATGAATTATCACTTATTCATGAGAAGCCTATGATAACAGTCTTATGTTTAAGTTTGTTGCTGTTATAATAATGAACATGATGCTTCTATGCCCATATTTTGTTTTTATCGACACCTCTCTCTCTCTAAGCATGTGGACATGTTTTTCGATTTTGGTTTTCGCTTGAGGACAAGCGAGGTCTAAGCTTGGGGGAGTTGATACGTCCATTTTGCATCATGTTTTCTTACTATTATTTATGATGTTTTTATCCATAATAATGCTTTTTGGAGTAATTCTAATGCCTTTTCTCTCATAATATGCAAGGTATACACAAAGAGGGAGAATTCCGACAGCTGGAAATCTGGACCTGGAAAAGCTACGCCAGGCTACCTATTCTGCACAACTCCAAACAAGCTGAAACTTCATGGAGAATTTTTATGGAATATATGATGAATATTGGAGCAAATAAGTATCGGAGGAGGCCCACGAGGTAAGCACAACCCACCTGGGCGTGCCAGGGAGCCCAGGCGCGCCCTGGTGGGTTGTGCTCACCCAGGACCACCACCGATGCCCATCTTCTGGTATATAAGTCATTTTCACCTAGAAAAAATAAGGGGAGGACTTTCGGGACTGAGCGCCGCCGTCTCGAGGCGAAACTTGGGTAGGAGCACTTTTGCCTTCCGGTGGAGCGATTCTGCTGGGGGTACTTCCCTCTCGGAGGAGAAAATCATCGTCATCATCATCACCAATAACTATCCCATCTTGGGGAGGGCAATCTCCATCAACATCTTCAACATCACCATCTCATCTCAAACCCTAGTTCATCTCTTGTGTTCAATCTTGTTTAAGGAACTATAGATTGGTGCTTGTGGGTGATTAGTAGTGTTGATTACATCTTGTAGTTGATTACTATGTGCTTTATTTGGTGGAAGATTATATGTTCAGGTCCACTATGCTATTTAATACCCCTCTGATCTTGAGCATGTTTATCACTTGTAAGTAGTTACTTTTGTTCCTGAGGTCTGAAATTTTAACACGATCTCTATCCGGATATTAGCTTTCTTGCGGCGAAAGAAGGGCATCAACCGCCTTACGGGGTGGCCACGAGGGTCAGGGGCGCGCCCCCTGCCTCCTGGGCCCCTCGAGCATCGTCTCGCGTGGATTTTTCTTCCCAAAAATCATATGTATTTCAAAAAAATCTCCGTCGGTTTTTATTCCGTTTGGACTCTGTTTGATATGGATATTCTGCGAAACAAAAAAATGCAACAAACAGGAACTGGCACTGGGCACTGGATCAATATGTTAGTCCCAAAAATAGTATAAATGTTGCCAAAAGTATATGAAAGTTGTAGAATATTGGCATGGAACAATAAAAAATTATAGATACGACGGAGATGTATCACCCCTCATGCTAGCCAAATTCTTTGCACCAAGTAGAGATACTACTCGTGCTTCCAAACACCCTTAAACCAGTTTTGCCATGAGAGTCCACCATACCTACCTATGGATTGAGTAAGATCCCTCAAGTAAGTTGTCATCGGTGCAAGCAATAAAAAATTGCCCTCTAAATATGTATGACTTATTAGTGTGGGAGAAAATAAGCTTTATATGATCGTGTGATATGGAAGAAATAAAAGCGACAGACTGCATAATAAAGGTCCATATCACAAGTGGCAATATAAAGTGACGTTCTTTCGCATTAAGATTTTGTGCGTCCAACCATAAAAGCGCATGACAACCTCTGCTTCCCTCTGCGAAGGGCCTATCTTTTACTTTTATCTCCTACCTTGCATAAGAGTCATGGTGATCTTCACCCTTCCTTTTTAAATTTTATCTTTTGGCAAGCACAACATGTTGGAAATATCCTGGTATATATGGCTAATTGGATGTGAGTTTTCATGAACTATTATTGTTGACGTTACCGTTGAGGTAAAACGTTTGGAGACAAAACTATAAGCCCCTATCTTTCTTTGTGTCCGATTAAAACTCCATACCCATAAGTATTGTGTGAGTGTTAGCAATTGTGAAAGACTATATGATAGTTGAGTATGTGGACTTGCTGAAAAGCTCTTATATTGACTCTTTCCTATGTTATGATAAATTGCAATTGCTCCAATGACTGAGATTATAGGTTGTTAGTTTTCAATGAAGTTTATGATTTATACTTGAAATTGTGATTGAATTGTTACTCTAGCATAAGAGATCATATGACAAGAATTATATAAGTTGCTGTTCTAAGAATGATCATGATACCCTCATGTCCGTATTTTATTCGTATCGACACCTTTATCTTTAAACATGTGGAGATATTTTTCGATTTCGGCTTTCGCTTGACGACAAGCGAGGTCTAAGTTTGGGGGAGTTGATACGTCCATTTTGCATCATGCTTTTATATCGATATTTATTGCATTATGGGCTGTTATTACACATTATGTCACAATACTTATGCCTAGTCTCTCTTATTTTACAAGGTTTACATAAAGAGGGAGAATGCCGGCAGCTGGGATTCTGGGCTGGAAAAGGAGAAAATATTAGAGACCTATTCTGCACAGCTCCAAAATCCCTGAAACTTCACGGAAGTCATTTTCAGAATAAAAAATACTAAGCGCAAGAAGTTCCGGAGAGGGCCCACACCCTGCCCACGAGGGTGGGGGCACGCCCTACCCCCCTGGGCGCGCCCCCTACCTCGTGGGCCCCCTGGTGGGCCTCCGATGCCCATCTTCTGCTATATGGAGTCTTTCATTAAGGAAACAATCATAAGCAAGCTTTCGGGACGAGACTCCACCGCCACGAGGCGGAACCTTGGCAGAACCAATCTAGGGCTCTGGCGGAGCTGTTCTGCCGGGGAAACTTCCCTCCGGGAGGGGGAAATCATCGCCATCATCATCACCAACGATCCTCTCAATGGGAGGGGGTCAATCTCCATCAACATCTTCACCAACACCATCTCCTCTCAAACCCTAGTTCATCTCTTGTATCCAATTCTTGTCTCCAAGTCTGGGATTGGTACCTGTGGGTTGCTAGTAGTGTTAATTACTCCTTGTAGTTGATGCTAGTTGGTTTATTTGGTGGAAAATCATATGTTCAGATCCTATATGCATATTAATACCCCTCTGATTATGAACATGAATATGCTTTCTGAGTAGTTGCGTTTGTTCCTGAGGACATGGGAGAAGTCTTGCTATTAGTAGTCATGTGAATTTGGTATTCGTTCGATATTTTGATGAGATGTATGTTGTCTCTCCTCTAGTGGTGTTATGTGAACGTCGACTACATGACACTTCACCATTATTTGGGCCTAGAGGAAGGCATTGGAAAGTAATAAGTAGATGATGGGTCGCTAGAGTGACATAAGCTTAAACCCTAGTTTATGCGTTGCTTCGTAAGGGGCTGATTTGGATCCACATGTTTCATGCTATGGTTAGGTTTACCTTAATACTTTTGTTGTAGTTGTGGATGCTTGCAATAGAGGTTAATCATAGGTGGGATGCTTGTCCAAGTAAGGACAGTACCCAAGCACCGGTCCACCCACATACCAAATTATCAAAGTACCGAACGCAAATCATATGGTCGTGATGAAACCTAGCTTGACGATAATTCCCATGTGTCCTCGGGAGCGCTTTTCTCTATATAAGAATTTGTCTAGGCTTGTCCTTTGCTACAAAAAGGATTGGGCCACCTTGCTGCACTTTATTTACTGTTGTTACTTGTTGCTCGTTACCAATTATCTTATCACAAAACTATCTGTTACCTATAATTTTAGTGCTTGCAGAGAATACCTTATTGAAAACCGCTTATCATTTCCTTCTGCTCCTCGTTGGGTTCGACACTCTTACTTATCGAAAGGACTATGATAGATCCCCTATACTTGTGGGTCATCACGGCCAGCATGGCAAAGTTCTGGTGGAGTGGCTCCCTGGATCGTCGATATCTTCATTGGGTGGCGTGGGAGAAACTTGCTAATCCGAAAGCTCACGGGGGAATGGGTTTTCGTGACTTGAAGCTTTTCAATTTGGTGCTGCTCGGTAAACACGGTTGGAGGTTCATTACTAATCCAGAGTCGCTTTGTGCTCGGGTAATGAAGGGCCGGTATTTTCCTGATAGTGATTTCATGGAGGCCACGGTGCCAAAGACTTCCTCTGCCATATGGCGAGCGATGGTGGCTGGCAGGGCGGCGCTCCGCGCTGGTCTGATCAAGAGGGTGGGAGACGGCTCCACTATTTCAATTTGGCATGATAGATGGATTCCAGGTCT
The DNA here is from genome assembly GCF_003073215.2 of Triticum urartu. Taxonomy (NCBI): domain Eukaryota; kingdom Viridiplantae; phylum Streptophyta; class Magnoliopsida; order Poales; family Poaceae; genus Triticum; species Triticum urartu. The sequence goes on along the minus strand of NC_053024.1, from coordinate 626,972,025 downwards.
CGCTACTCTGTCGCCCATGGTTGTACCGGGTGGGACTACCCTCGAGACAGTTGATCAGCTCATCGACCCAGATAACTGGACTTGGCGTTGAGAATTGATTAGGGACGTGTTTACAGCCCCTGATGCCGATGCCATACTGAATATCCCACTGAGGACGGGGGGTGGTGATGATTTTCTTGCTTGGGCTCATGAAAGAAGTGGCATCTATTCTGTAAAATCGGTGTACTGTGCTCTCGTGACCCAGAAGGAGCTTGTAGCTCTAGGGGAAGGGACGGTTACTGAATCCTCACAGATAGAAGAACAGATGTGGAAGTCGCTATGGAAGCTCAAGATCTTGCCGAAGGTTCGTGTTTTCTGGCAGAGAGTGGTTCGTGGAATTCTTCCAGATGAAAGTACCCTGAGGCATCGTCATATAAAGGTAATCAGCAGATGTAATGTCTGTAATGCGATGGATGAGGATTTAATATGCACGCCTTAGTGAATTGCTCCCATGCCAAGTTGTTCTGGGAACAAGCTTTTGCAATGTTTGATCTTCGAAGGCCACGCTTGCACCCTGATACATGGTCCCGTGACATCATATGTGATGGGAGGTTCTCTGATGTTCAAAGGGCTCAAATGATTTCCGTAATGTGGTCCATATGGCACTCGTGGAATAGAGTTACTCATGATGATGATCAACTTGACCCTTTTATTTTGGTTAAGAGAATTCGGGAGGATTTGGCTTTGCTTGATATGCCTGACTCACATGCTTCGATACTCCCGGGTCATGGGTGGATACCTCCAGAGTTGGGGATCATCAAGATAAACACAGATGCAACTGTAAATGTGGACTCCAATAAGGTGGGCGCGGGAGGTGTAGCTCGATCCACAAATGCCTTGTTGGGTGCCTGGAGCAAACCCCATCCGGGGATATCGGATCCGTTCATAGGGGAGACTTTGGCGCTGCGTGATGGAGTTATCTTTACTAATCTACGTGGCTTCTCCCATGTGATCATGGAAACAGACTGCCTGGAGATTGTTAATCTCTGGAACACTCGTCACAATAGCCTTTTTGTTGTGGCACCTTTACTTTTAGAAATTAGAGAGCTAGTTTCCTTTTTTTCTTCTTTTGTTATTCAATATGTAAGCAGGTCAGCCAATGTACCGGCACACCTTTGTGCTAAACATGCATGCACATTGTTGGCCACCGAAAGTTGGACTCGATATAGACCCTCTTTCCTACTCACCAGTCTTATGGCTGATAATGCTAGGAGCTCTTTCGTTGAATAAAGCTCTCAATTGGTACGCAAAAAAAAGAGAGAGACTATTCTCAGGTATGACCACAGACGCTTCTCCCTGTATTACTAAATCGACATAGTGCAATCGACCACAAAGCCACTTGAGGCCATCATCTTGCCAGAATCAACCGACCACCACCGCCGCTTGTGCTTGGATCATCTCCTTTCTGACCTATGTTTGTCTACCAATTTCACTAGTCTATTTATCCTAACCCACGGTGCCTTTATACATTTGCGCCAGATTACACATATCCGACACCAATCTACCAAACTTCACCTTGGCGAATATGCCCTCTGCCATCCTTGAAGTTGTCGTCTTCGCGTATTCGCGCGAATACGTGCAATCATACGTCCTTCATGTAATTCTAAAACCGATATGTATTTTGAGGAAGCTTCCATACACAATCCGGAACGGAAGCTGCGCGCGCGCACGTACGCGCCTTGGATTCCTATGCATATACGCCCTCGAAACTATAACTGACATATATCCCGTCAAGCTGGACAGCATATATCGATCGAGCATACCTAGGGCTTGACATTACCGAGAAGACTCGTGTGTCCCCGCGACGGCGCTCGCCGTATATAAATCGCCTTCCCGCGTGCACACGCTACGTACTTCAAACGCGGGAGATCCTCCTCTCTCGCGCGCCTCGCCCCCTTGTTGTTCCCTCGATCCCTGTCTCGATCTCCCCTCCTTTTGGCCGCATCCCGGCCTGTTTTTCGCACGTTACCACCGCCATCCTGGGAAACACCGATCGATCGATCCCGCGGCTGCATATACCTTTCTCCGGCTCTCCGCCTCCCTCCATGGCTTGCCCGTGAAGGCTAGCTAGCTCCCGGGAATAATCAGGAGCCGGAGAGGTGTACGTACTGGAGTGCGCGGCTCGCCCTGGCATCGCATCGTATGCTTTGCTAGCCGAGCCTCGCACGCGATCCGCCGCCGACCTTCTCGTTTAAATCCGTCGACCGACCGATCGATCGAGCAACGGAGCTCTCCCCGTCGTTCATGTCGAGGGGTTTTGGTTTTGGTTTTGGTTTTGCCGCGTAGTGGCGTTGTACGCTTGCGTCTTGTAGCGTGGCGTGGCGACAAGGGAGCTCGGCCATGAAGGGCGGGGTCGTCGACGACTTGAGGGTTATGTTCACGAGGAAGGAGTCCTCCACCTGCCTCGCCAGGTCAGTGATGCTCCTCGTGATCTTCGCGGTCGGCGTGATCGCCGGCCTCTGGACGGCCACCGGGCCGCGCACCCAGTACACCGGGCCGCGCACCCACTGGCCCGCGCACCCACCGGGCCGCGCCGAGGCGGAGGCCGGCTTCGCGGAGTTCGTGGCCCCGACGCGGCTCATGCACGACATGACGGACGACCAGCTCTTCTGGCGCGCCTCCATGGTGCCGGTGGCCGCCGAGTACCCGTTCAAGCGCGTGCCCAAGGTGGCCTTCATGTTCCTCACCGGCCGCGGCGAGCTGCCGCTCGCGCCGCTCTGGGAGCGCTTCTTCCGCGGCAACGAGGACCGCTTCTCCGTCTACGTCCACGCGCCGCCGGGGATGACGGTGAACGTCTCCGCTGACTCGCCCTTCTACGGCCGCCAAATCCCAAGCCAGGTACGTAACGTCCGCGCTACACTCCACGACAAGGCACAGCACAATGCCGCCGGCGCCATGACCGGCGGCATGCATGCATCCTCACGTGCGGCCATTAATCCTTTTCCGCGTGCGTGCGTGCGTGCAGGAGACGGAGTGGGGATCGATATCGCTGATGGACGCGGAGCGGCGGCTGCTGGCGAACGCGCTGCTGGACTTCTCCAACGAGCGCTTCGTGCTGCTCTCCGAGAGCTGCATCCCGTTGCACAGCTTCCGGGCGGTCTACGACTACCTCGTCGGCTCGCGGCAAAGCTTCGTGGAGGTCTACTACCAGCAGACGAAGCAGTGCCAGGGCCGGTACAGCCGCCGCATGGCGCCGGCGATCAGGCTGGCGCAGTGGAGGAAGGGCTCGCAGTGGTTCGAGCTCAGCCGCGACCTGGCCGTCAGCGTGCTCGCCGACACCAAGTACTACCCGCTCTTCCGGCGGCACTGCCGGCCGACGTGCTACCCGGACGAGCACTACCTCCCGACCACGGTGAACATGCTGCACGGCGCGCGGAACGCCAACCGCACGGTGACGTACGTGGACTGGAGCAAGGGCGGCGCGCACCCGGCCAAGTACACGGCCGAGAACGTGACGGCGGCGGCGATCCAGGGCATCAGGAGGAGGAGGTGGAGGAGCGACAGGCCCTGCTATTACAACCAGAGGCCGACGTCCATGTGCTTCCTGTTCGCCAGGAAGTTCGCGCCCGACACGCTCGGGCCCCTGCTCAACATGTCGTCGGCGGTCATGGGGTACTAGCTAATCCCCGCCGCGCCGCCGCCGGCGATGATCCGACCGATTCTTCCATGTTTGTAACTTAGGATCTATATTCAGCAGCCTCTTGACCACCCTGTGACACGTGAACATAAAATGCCTTCTCTTCCTTTGCCGGCACCACATCTTGTCGAATTCGCTACAGTATGCATGGTCTGAGAAAAGAGAAAAAAAGGAAGGTTAGTTTAGGCATAAGCATTCAGCAGCATATCGAGAACTTGTTGCCAAGTTGTCCCAAGGTGTTTGTGCAGCACCTACTGGCACTAGTGCAGCACACACACAAGTTGCTCTCTTCTGTTGCTGCTGGGCTACCAAACGCCAATTGGCACTGAACCACCGCAACTCCCAAACAGGGTTGGTTTGGTTGCTCTTTCCTTTCCAGGAGCATCAGGGGCCCAACATCTGCTGGAGGAACTGCACTGCACCAACCATCAATTCCAGCTCCTCCTCCCCTCAGCTCAACTAGATCATTTCATTCAATTTTCGCGCTCGAGTACGAGCGATTCATTGCCATGGTCCAGTTTCGTCGAATTCTCCGGATCGCGCGGGCTTTTCTCGCCTACCAAATGGCCCATCCACGATCCTTGCACCTGCAGCAGCAGTATGATTAACTGGTGAAACTGTCCTGAATTCCTTGAGATTTAAGCACCACCAGCATCAACAGGGTGTCAGTTGGTGACAAGGAAAAGCTGGGGAAGAATGCACAAAGCAAACCTGCAATGTAAATTCCTGGGCCAAGCAAGGGATTAGCGCGAGGCTGGCACCAGCGCACGCTAGTAACTGACGGAACGAGCACCAATTAACTGCACTCTGAGATAGTTAACTCGATAGTTAATGCAATGAATGAACTGGATGCATCAATAGGCCAAGAAAACAAGGCGAGATCTCGCGTGCACATACAGCTCATGGACCAAACATGTACTATACTATCCACATAATGCTTGCCTCACGTTTTATATATTTATAGAGAGAAAAACTGAACTGTATGTACAAGGACCCATCTCTTTATGTACTCACACCCTCTGGAGAGGTATTAACAGCACGGCCGGGAAAACTCATACATACAGCTGGGCCTAACAACAACATTGCAGACTCACTCAGGTGCAGTCCTTGAGGATCTGAGCGAGGCCGGCACGCTGCTCGTCGGTGAGCTGCTCCGGGAAGACGATCTCGAGCTTCACCCGTAGGTCGCCCCGCGCGCCTCTCTGCTCGGCGATCGGCATCCCTTCGCCTTTGATCACCTTCTCGTACCCGGGGCAGATGACCTCGTCGTCGAACGAGCAGCTCACCTTCTTGCCGCTCAGGAGCCTGAATGAGAAGGACCAGCCGGTGAGCGCGCTCACCAGCGGCACCTTGGCCTTGAGCACCAGGTCGTCGCCCACCCGCTTGAACGTCGAGTGCTTCTTCTCGGCCACGGTGAAGACGGCGTCGGCCGGCAGGCACCCCGGCCTCTCGTCCCCCATGCCGTCCAGGGTGACCTTGTGCCCCTTCCTCCACCCCGGGTTCACCATGATCGCCTGGGTCACCTCCTTCTTAACTATTGACCTGTCAAAGGCATTAATCATGTGATGGTGATCAGCCCAACAACATTCCCAGGGGATAGTAGAGTCTAAAGGAGCAAGGAAGCTGAGGAGTCATTGTCTCTGAACCCTCCTAGGCCATGCCCTCACATGTACACGAAATTATGGTTTTTATGAATTAATACCGTCAAAGGACCACATCTTTGTTAGATTATAGGTCCAAAAGAAGGGCAATCAAAGCCCCCAACAAACTTGCATACACATATGTGGCAAGGAAAGCAACCGAAGCCTTAGAATTATCCCCTCGAGACAGGGCCCTGACACTAAACCCTTTCCAAGAACATCATTAGCGGTCGTGTTACGTCTCATGTTAGGTGGGATAATCTTTGCAAGGATGGCATAGATGCCCGCGAGGTGAAAAAAGGCGCGCACCGGAGAGCAGTTGCCTAAAGGTTTGGTTGTTATGTTCCAAAGTAAGCTAGATATTCCCCTGACGAATGCAGGCAGGCGGGCAGGCGGGCTATAAAGCGGTTCACCCACTGTAAAAAACAAGTGCGGCGTAGGCTGGAAAGGGAGCGGCAATGGTGCTGGGCTACTGTGCATCGAGGATTTGGAAACAGTGCGGCGAATTGGGGGCGCGGGCAGGCGCAAGGTGCCAAGGTGGAATGGATGTCGCCGTCGGGGAGGAAGTCTGAATTCTTGCCTGACCTGAAATTTTCCAGGCATCGATCCGTCGAAATCTCCCATGTAGATGGATGATGGATCACATCAGGCCTGTTGCGCGTGAATTGATACTTTGTTTTCTTGAGGAATTCAGGTGAAGTTTCAATCGGTCCTGCTCATGGATTAGGTGGGGGGATGAGGAGGAAGGAGGAAGCGGTGAGTGAGTGGCAGTACCCGTTCTTGGTGACGACGTCGCGGGTGAACTTGACCTGCTTCTTGCAGCCGCGGCAGAGCTCCTCGAGCGTGCACTCGAGGGCGCGCTCCAGCGGCGGCGCCTTGCGCATGATGGAGCTGGAGAACTCGGCGAAGGCGCGGCGGCCGCCCGTGTTGCCGGAGCTGTAGACCTTGGTGAACTCCCTGGCGGGCGTGGCGGGCGCGCTCCGCATGCAGAAGTCGTCGCTGCGCGACCTCGCCATGCGCGCGCCGGCGCCGAACGTCCCGAACATCTCGGCCGCCCGGTCGTCGTTGCACGCCCCGAAGACCGCCCGGTTCTCCTGCTGGTCCAGGAGCGCCTGCGGCAACCAAAACAAGCCCGCGCCGACAGCGAATCAGGACGAGCCGCGAATGCATGCGGTTTCCACGGCGGCGACGCGCGGGGAAGAGGCGGCGGGGCGGTGGACTCACCTCGTAGGCCTCGGTGATGGCCTTGAAGCGCGCCTCGGCCTCGGGCTTGGAGGCCGGCGGGTGCTTGTCGGGGTGCCATTTCCTGGCGAGGCCCTTGTAGGCGGCGCGGAGCCCCTGCGAGGAGGTGCCCCTGGGGACGTCGAGGATCCGGTGGTAGAGCTCCGGCGGGTTCACCATTGGGGCCGGAGGGGGGGGCGGCGCCGCTGGAGATTCGGTCGCGTCGCGGGGGAAAGCGAGCGAGAAACGGGGGAGGGGAGGGAGGAGGGAGTGGTGGGTTTGATGCAGAGGGAGGTGGTTAGTGGCAGAGAGGATGAGGAGGAGAGCGGAAGCAGAGTGAGCCAGTGGGAGAAATGAGTGGCTTTTATGCAGGGCCATCTATTTGAAGCCCGTTGGAGCGAGCGAGCGACAGAGGGGGGGAGATATTGTAGTAGCATTTGTTACTGCTAGTGGTGGTGCATGTGGGGACCATGATGTGAGGTTCAATTGTCAATTGATGGAGCCTTCCATGCTCACGTTTGCTTGTGAAAGTGAAAATTCTTAGAGCATCTACCACGGGACCCCTCATATTCATCTCAAACGTTCGGGCAGGCCGTCCGTCCGGTGACCGGTCATAAAAATGCGACCCAATCAAACCCCTCATATCCGTTTCAAACGTCTGGACTGACCGGCACCCCTCATATCCACCCGGACACGTTATGAGGGCTCGCGGACGTGACCGGGCACGCCCGGTCAGTCCACGACGTATGACACGATCGGACATATGACCACCTTTTCTCTTTTTATATTCATTCTTTTCTTTCTCTCTCTTCTTCTCCACCAATCAAGTGCAAGTGACTGGACATGTGAGAAAAAAAATATGACAAGTGTGGCTGCGCGGACGAAAAGGTAGGGGCTCAAAACGAACACGCCTCGGTCACTGACCGGGCGCGTCCGCGGGCATTTGAGGGGGTCAAGTTAGAGGTACGTGGCTGAAGATGCTCTTATCATCCATCTTGTGTCTCTCCCACGAGGCGACGGGGAGGGCACGCCCTAGGTCTCCGCCGCCGACCACCCTCTTGCTCGCTCGCCTTGCCAGAGGACACGACCAGGCGAAGCCCGATGGATGGTGGCGAGGCTTTGTCTTGTCCTCGACACCTTGTGCGACGGGGCCGACACAGGTCGGCTTCCCCATGCCAGGCCCTTGTGCGGGGCGCTAGGCGATGCGACACCATGGCAGACAATGTGGTGGGTGGGGCGGGGCTCGACAATGACGCCTACACGCGCGGCGGCAGTGGTTCTAACCTAGGGTTCGTGCTCTGGCCGGCCAGATCTGGTCCCGAGGGCGGGTCAAAGTTGTCGCTCCGGATAGGTAAGGATGGTCGTGTTGGCGACGATGGGGTGTAGCGGTGGGTGGCTCGGGCTCGCTTTTCTGTCTTCGGTAGCGGTGACGCCCAGACTGGATCTCGAGGTTTGTGCTCGTCACGGTTATTTTGGAGGCCTTGTGCTGGCACGGGTGAGATGTCCAATGAATGTTCTGCGCTTTGGTGTGGCCGCTCTTTCCTTGTGAACATCATTGTGGTTCTCCTCTTTGTGTTAGAGTTTCGGGTGAAGACCCTTGTCTCTTCGAGCTCGGCAAAGGCGACGCTTTGTGTCCTTCTCCCTCCTTAGGGCATTCTTGTGGCTTAGGTGTTCTAAGACGTGACGTGCTATTGTCTTCAGACCTTTCGTATGTTTTTTTGCAACATAGTTGTATGTGTTTGGTGTTGTCCGGTTATCCCGATATCTGCTATGTAAGAGGTTGTCTAGTATCGTGTATTGTTACGGCCTTATTTTTTTTTGAAAAATATCCATATAAATTATAAAAGTTTATCATAAGTATAAAGTACCTCAAATATAATAAAAAGTATATTGAGGTCTCCAGACCACCAAAGGGCCACTATCGTCGCCAAAATTAGCCATTGACGCGTTGTTGTCGTCACTCCCCTACCAAAGCCAGCTTGATCTTGTCGTTGACAGTCAGAAAGTCTTCGTGCACATGCCCTAAGGACAAGTGCCCCCAGAACCGCGGTCGTCGATGTTAACCCTTAACAGATCTGAAGGAACTGGCATCAAATCTCGCCGTTGCACACACACGACAAGATACCCTAACCTCGACTCCCCAAGGAGGCAACGGGAATCTATGCCAAAGCTCTGTCGGCAGCATCTAGATGGACGGACTCAATGATGATCGAAGCTCGAAAGTGAACCTCGAAGAAGAAGCGCGGCCATCTGCCCGAGCATCGCACTTGTGAAGGCTAAAAAATCCTAACATAAACTATTAGCCGGAGCAAAGGCATCAAGATTCCCCTCCCCGTCACCGACCGCCAGAGCGGTAGGCAGTGGGAAGGTGAATCTACGGGCTTACCGACGAAGCCTGAAGGGAAGCGTTTGTCTTAACTGCACTATGATTTGTGATTTATCTACAAAGCAGTGATAGAGCATGTTTCGAGGTGACAACATATTGACTCGATTAACATGTCTTGAGCTCCGGGGTGAAAACCTAAGTCTGACCCGAGTTGGTTATGCCTGGCAATGGTGTTGTTTTGCATCGTTACCTTGTTGAAGGCATTGCTCGAATATGCTAATATTTGACCTTTAGGGTGAAAATCTAGAATCTAGGCTTTAGTGGCCGGATTCGACGACGGCGACGCTTGAACGTCAAATCCTTTCTGAAGGCGTTGCTGTTAAAGAATTTTGTTGTTCTTATGATGTAAAGATGTAGTTGGCGTGGATAAGGTCATTGCTATAGTTTGTGGATCAATGTTGATCGCTTTGAGATATATTTTCTCTCTCGCTTAGGCATAGTTTTTGGTCGTGTATGACTTTGCTATTTGCCGGCGTGTTATATTTGTGTGTGTTGATGTTGGCTAAGTGAATCTTAACTATGCATAGGCTGTATGTATGCTCATTATGTATGTATTCGCTTGATGCTTTATTTTTAATCAATAAAATCAATCCTTTGTCGAAAAAATAATGCATCGCCGACAGTAAATCAATTTGGTTGATCCTGACTGGATTCGCACAAATCTACGCCCACAGAGTCTGCCGGTGATTTCTAAATTGGATATAGGCTGAAGTAACATTTGAGCCATCTAATTTCTTATGCCCAGGTCGACGTCGTCTGCCGTATGGTTATTCCAGCCAGTTGAAATTCCGAAGCGTAAGAAAAATCATGACTGGATCACAAAATCATCAACTTGTGAAAAACAAACCAAATCAACTTAGCGCAGACGGCTCAGCAATCTACTCCGCAAGCAAACTCGGTCGAAACCCGAGAAAATTTAGATTCCCACGAAAGTCGTTGGAATCTCTGTCATGAACCGCGTCGTCGTTCGAACGTCGGTTGGGCGCTACAGTAACATTACGAACCAGCAGGCAGACGGAGCATAAACATAAACATAATGATGAGCAGCTGGCCGTGCTCTCCGCGTCCAGCAGACCGCTGCCTCCGAGCAGATCGAACTGCGGCGAGGAAGGAGAGCCGTGTTCGGGTTTGCATGATTCGATGATTCATCCGATCGATCTCATGCATGTGGTTTGTCTTGTTTTTAACCTGTTGCGCCGCGGCAGGGCAGGTGGATGATTGGCGAATGACGAGTACGGCGCGGTTAGCAGCGGCGGACATTACCGTCCGTACGTACCGGCGGCATCATCATCATCATCACTACGGGCCGCCGCCGCCGCCGCTGCTGCTGCTCGTGCGTGCGTGCATGGCCTTGTCGCCACTTCCCCCGATCGGATCCTCGCACCGGCACTGTTCCCGTCGCGCTGGCCGCTGAGTCACCGGACTCTTCTTTTGTCCCTTGGTCACGCTGGCGACACGCAGCGCGTAGGCGTAGTAGTATATTGTTATTACCTCCGGGATCAAGATATGCGTTCATGATGATATGGATGGATCAACCGATGTGTATAGTCAATGGCGGAGCGCGCCTTGGATTCTTCCGGCGTGCATGTGCCAAGTGGGGGATTGGAAGGTGGGGGGAATTGAAAGGAAACCCGGACCGAGGTCCGTCCGGCTCATCAAGCGCCCCATTCATCGCCGTCTGGTGCCACCGTCGGGTACGACGTGGCTCTGGCTCAGGTACCGGCTCTGTTCCGAGGATGCCTTGATCCCACCACGTTGCACGCACCGTACCCAGCATCAGAGAGAGAGAGAGAGAGAGGGACGCCGGCCAGCGGCGCCTGCGTACACGCTGAGGCAACTACGTAGATGCTGCCGAGGTCGACGACGTGCGACTTGGACGCAGGCGGCCGAGCCAGGCAAGGTGACGGTGGACCGGGACGAGCTGGAGTCAGAGGCGGGGTTGGGCAGCAGCGGGGGCGTAAATGGGCAAGAACAACGCCGTGATGTGGTCAGTGATCTCGTCCGATCGATCTACCCGTAAGGTGAAGGAAAATGGGGGTCTCGAGCTAGGGGGGCACGTACAGGAGGAGCGAATTGACATGGTACGTTCGGGCCGGCCTCGGCGATCCGCGGGCACGTGCTCGTACGCCGTATTATAGAACCCAGTGGGGATTTGACGTACGGTCCGATCGATGGACAGCCAAGACTCGCTCTTGATACCTTCGTGCCTCGATCCTCCAGCTAGTAGTCTCTGACGGAAAGGAAGGACCCGTTTGGGATTAACAAGTCTGCCATGATCATCGTAATCTCCAACCGGATCGGATCGCGCGTGCTGTGACCCGAGATAGCCCGCACATGCCGCGCCCGCAATGTGCAGTGCGTGCGCAGCGTGGGGGGCACTGATTGGTTGGGGGGCGGTGGATTGGCACTGGTAAATTCCACGAGCACGGGGTGCAATCGAGATCGGCGTATCGACCGTGTGGGATTTCACATTTCACCGTGGGCGCTCGCGGTGGTTGGGAAGTGGCGCCGTGGCGCGGCCATGCAGATGTAGGGTGGCGACGACGACGGAGTACGCACGCAAGCGGCGCGGCGCGCTTCGTCGGCGGCGTGTGGGCGGTCGTCACTCGTCACGTCTCGACACGGCGGGGTTGGGCCGATTTTGTTGGGTTCCGGTGGGGGCCCGGCGAGCGAGCCACGGTTCAGTGCAGCCATGCATTGGGGGGTCCTGTGTGGCATTGTACTGCGGTACCATGGTTAAGAAAGTGACGTGATCACGGAGCACGTGTTAAGCTTTTTAGGGTTTCATCAGATCGAAGTCGTGAAACATCCTTCGCTCGTTCTGAATCTGACGGAGCCCACCAATAATACACCGCGTGGGCAAGCGACGGAACATGTGCCTAAAAGATGGCAGTAATTGAACATGTGATGGGTAATTAGGAATCTTGTACGGCAGTGCTAGAAACCATCCGGATCCGGCCGTGGCTCCGAAGCCATGCGGGAAAAGGGTCGTACGTACGTTGCCATTTGTCAAGCAGATCCCAGCGGCAGCGACGTTAGTTTCACTCACCCGATCAGCTGCCGAGATCTTCACCACTACGCACGGTCGAGGAGATCCCGGCATAGGAGTGCACCATACTACTGTTACGGAGCAAGAAGATGCGCCCGTACGCACGTAGTTGACCCGATCGGGGCGGGTAAAGAATCCTATGCTTGCCGTTGATCACTTGGAAAAGAAAAGGAAAACCAACAAGAGCTAGCGAGACCACTGCTTGCCGTTGGGAGGTCACCGCGCGCTACTCCAAAAGAATCGGGTCCATATCCCAGAATCCTATGCTGAACATTTTCCTCTCGGTGGTCTTTATCCAAAACCAAGCAGAACCATCGGCTCAGAGCAACAACCCAAATTGTTTCCTTAATTTTTTTTTCGTAAAATTGGTTTTTTGGCCTTCCGGTAAAAGTTAGAGAAAGTTTCATGAGAGTAACTTTCGTCTGTTCCCCTAATCTTCTTCTCCTAAAAGCATTTCTGTTTTACTTTTAGTTAAATACAAAAAAAGATAATTGCTAGGACCCGCCGGTGCGGTGGCCATCGGCGAGGCCGTGGCGGCGGGCGCGAGCGGCGGCGGTGTGCACGGGCGGCGGTAAGGGTGCGGCAGCATGCGCACGCGAGGCGGCACATGGGTGCGGCTGCGGTGGGTGCCGCCGCGTGCGCAGGTGAGGCGGCGGCGGTAGGGCCGCGGCGTGTGTGGGTGGCGTAGCGAGCGTGACAGTTGATGAAACTTCGGCCCGCTAAAAAATTACAGAAATGTCATCTTTCCATAAACCCAAAAGAAAAAGATGCCCATTTTACGGGACACTTTAAAGATAAAGCGGAATTGTTGGAGATGTTCTTTTCCCGCAACTTCCCCGTAAACAACGGTTATTCTGAAGATAATGGAACTGTTGGAGTTGCTCTCACACGCTACTCGCTGCCTTATAATTCATTAATTTACCTTCTAAGGAGCAGATGCACGCACCAAACAAGTCTACGCAAATTCAATTAGCCACCAATAGCCCATAGCTGCTCGTAGCCGAAAGGCTATTTATTTGACGGAAGTAGCAATGGCGAGAAAGCTAGTTTCAACTAACCATCAGAAAAGAAGAAGGAAAATAAGTATATCAACTATTAGTAGGCGAATAGGGGCTTGTGTGTGTGCTCTGACTGAAGCATGCGACGTGGACCGGTTTGGCCCTATTCTAGCTAGGTGCTTAGGTCCATATCACGTCCATATGAACACCTGATCTTGACAGTCCAACCGAGGTTAGCTGCAGATCGGAGGAGTTGCATGTGGCGGTGAAACTGTGTGGGTGGCAGTGGGAATGAAGATCCGAGTCCTTGGGCTATGAAAGCAGTGAGAGTGGATCAGAAGTAGTATCTTTATTGGTTTGGTTGTGATGGTATCATCATTTCTTTCTTATTTTCTGCTCGGAGAAAGAACTTGTGGTGATGCCAAAGACAACGTAGATGACAATGGAATCTAGCAAGTGATTTAGACCAAAAGATCCCAATGATTTGAGCCATGATTCAATCATTTCTTACTGTTCTATTGTTTGGAGACAATTTGTGTTACTCCCACACAACAAGTCTTGTTTTACAATAGTAAAAAATTATTGAATTCATGCACCATTTAGTTTACCCAAAAGTCCAAACTCTTATGGAGAAACGCGGACAATATATTTCAAAACTTTTACTCAGGCCTAAGCGCTCTTAGATGTGGGGTTGATATAAGCTGCATCCATTTTTATTTAATAGTGCGTTAGCCGGTTCTTGGGTCTTGAACTTGAGACTTCTTGATGTGATACAGTATTAAATTCTTGCACCAGCCACTTCACGCTAAACTCTAAACTCATGAAGAGAGACAGTTAAGATATATAAAAAACATAATAAAATTTTAGGTGTATTCTTTTGTTTGGGTGAGACCCTTTTTAGAACCATGGATCCGCCAATCGACCCCTGGATGCCCTCGAACTTAAAAACATTGACATGGTTAAGCATCTATTTTAGCCGATCCAAGTACCGTGCATGCATTTGGATATTCGCAGGTGAGTACCCACAAACTCACGGGTTGGACATTGGCATATATTTTGCTTCGTGGATTCCCGTCAGACTGTAGGGTCCTCATGCCACTGATGCTCATAGACAATCTCTAAGCTCTATGGAATTATAAGTATTTTGTTGTGTGAGAGTTAGGTATTCATTATGTTGTGTGCAATGCAATACTAAAGAATTTTGTATTATAGTGTTTATTTGCTGCTTTATTTTTACATTGTTGCATATCTAGAAATAGTTGTAGATGTTGTTTGTATTTGATCCATACAAGTTAGTATAAGTATTTTATTGAACTTGAATATACCATATGTAAACATAATAACTGAAGAAAATATGCCCTAGAGGCAATAATAAAGTTGTTATTTATATTTCCTTATATCATGATAAATGTTTATTATTCATGCTAGAATTGTATTAACTGGAAACTTGGTACATGTGTAAATACATAGACAAACAGAGTGTCCCTAGTATGCCTCTACTAGACTAGCTTGTTAATCAAAGATGATTAAGTTTCCTAACCATAGACATGTGTTGTCATTTGATGAATGGGATCACATCATTAGAGAATGATGTGATGGACAAGACCCATCCGTTAGCTTAGCACAATGATCGTTTAGTTTTATTGCTATTGCTTTCATCGTGACTTATACATGTTCCTCTAATTATGAGATTATGCAACTCCCGAATACCGGAGGAACACCTTGTGCGCTATCAAACGTCACAACGTAACTGGGTGATTATAAAGATGCTCTACAGGTGTCTCCGATGGTGTTTGTTGAGTTGATTTTTTCTGAAATTACTGCGTTCCCCAACATAGACACAACCGAGACTCATCTCCAGTCAATAACCAATAGCGGAACCTGGATGCTCATATTGGTTTCTACATATAATTCTACGAAGATCTTTGTCGTGGTGGGCGCACGGCAGATGCCAAGGGATGACTAAAGATAGGAGGAGGCTCGAGGGCACTGGTGGGCTCCAGAGGCGAGGGTCGGCATGAGCGAGCGCGGGACACAAGACATACCCAGGTTCGGGGCTCTCCGGAGAGATAACACCCTTAGTCTTGCCGAGTGTGGTTTATATGTAATAGTACAGAGTTGCTCCTAGAGCTGTAAGGAGGAAGAAGGAGGTCCGGCCAAGGCTTAGGCTGCTCCCTCTCCTCGGGTGTCGCTTGCCTATTGTGTGTGATCGATTGTGTGAATGGAGTGGGTTCGTGTGTATGCATGGGGGCTCCTGGGGGGTTTTATAGGTTAACCCCCCAAGGGTACAAGGGTAATGTTACAAAACCGTAGGGTCGGGTTGTCAGTGTCCGGGGACCCAGTGCTGGGACCCGCCGGGTGCCAGGGCTCGCCGGGTTCTCCGGGCGTGGGCTCCATGCGCCTAGGGGGCACTGTGTGCCATCTTGTCGATCGTCAGGGCGTGGCCGGGTTGAGTCGGCTACAGTGGCGCTCCATCAGGTCGCCGCTTGTTGGTGTCAATGGTCACGCCGGGGCACTGTTGCCATGCCAGACCTAGTCAGCGGGTAGGCGTAGGGCACTACAGCCACGCCGGCTCTAGTCAGCGGGTAGGTGGAGGGCACTGTTGCCTCGTCCGGCTGACTAGAGGCATGGGTGGGGTATTGTGGCTTTGATCATTAGCTGGCGGAGACTCGTCCCATCGTACGACCGGGATGGAACGGCCGCTGACCCTTGGTCGGGCTTGGAGAACACGCCAAGGGCGGTGCTGGCTTGCTGGAGAAGAATCAAGCTTGGTTGTTGGGGCCGAGTTGAGGAGTCCGGACGAGTCGGTCTGCTTGGCCGGGTCGGGCGACCTGGCCAAGTCAGGCAACTCGGCCAAGGTCGGGCCGGGTTGAGGGGTGATGCAGGTCCTGTTGTTTTTGAAAAGGATCTGGGTTCCGTTGCCTGCCTGGGGTTCATCCCCCCGACAGTAGTCCCCGAAGCTGTGAAGGTCCGCCGTCTTCAGATGGGTGGGCCTTTGCAGCCCCCCCTTTGCAGAGGCAAACTTGGTGACCGCTGGGTCCGGCAACACCTACTGTGTGCCGGCTTCCGGAAGCCGGATCGCGACATCTTGGTCGTGGCGGGAAACCGAGGATCTTGACGAATCTTGGGCGATCTTTCGGGCTTCGCGTGGCCGCCATGTGACGCCTGGGAGCTAGAAGGGCCTGACAGGTCACGCATGCGATAGGGCGGGGCGGCGCCCTGGGGCCCGCCGCTGCACGCCCTCGACCCGCACGCGCGGATTTATTGCGGCGTCCGTGGGTGGGTCGCCATTCTCCAGGCAGTTATTGCGTGCGTACGTGCGCACTTATTGCGGGGAAGTGGGCGGGGCGAGCGCAAACGATCCCACTTCCCCACGTTTCGAATCGTGGCCTATAAATTGGGGGCAAGGGGGGCGGCGGAGATCATTCACGCTCGCTCTCCCCTGCCTCTTCATCCTCCCCCTGCTTCCGACGGTCGCCGCTAGCTGCGACGCCTGCAATCCCGAGCAGGGCTTTCTTGCCATCTTCCTTTCCCTCTCCTTCTTCTTCTTCTTCTTCGCGCACGGATTGATGGCGCTGCCGTAAGGGTCGTGGATGGGCTCGACCGTCACCCTCGACGACATCGCCTACCTCCACGACACCAGGCGCCTGCCGAGGGCGGAGGAGGTCGAGGCGCACCTCTCGCAAGGCAAGTGGGAGCCGCAACCCAAGGGTTCGGAGCGGGTGGTCTTCCTGCCGGACTTCAACCATGGGTTTGGGCTACCCGCGAGAGGCTTCTTCCGCGAGTTTCTGGAGTTCTTCGGACTCCAGCCCTATCATCTTGGCGCCGGCGCGATCGTGCAGCTGTCCGGCTTTGTCACCCTCTGCGAGGGGTACCTAGGGGTCGAGCCTTCGATCGACCTCTGGGTGCGCTTCTTCTCTCTAAAGCAGCTGGGGCCAAAGGCCGGAGAGATGTCTGAGTGCGGGGCAGCCGTCATCACCAAGCGGTCGGGCGCCGACTGCCCGAAGGTGCGGCTGGAGGATTCTACCAAGAAATGGTAGAATTCCTTCTTCTACGCCCGCAGTCTTGGCGAGGACCGCATCAACCTTCCGCCGTTCATCAACTCACCGCCGTGGGGGAAGCTGAACTGGGGGTACTACCCCAAGCACCCGTCGCAAGAGGTGCTCAACCTGTGCGAGCGGGTGTCGGTGATGAAGGAGCGGGAGGGGCTCACCTGCACCGACCTCATCACCGCCTTCATCGTCCGGCGGGTGCTGCCGCTGCAGCAGTGCAGCCGTCTCATCGGCCAGATGGATGGCCTCCAAGATCCTAACCGCATGGCGAACACGCGGCTGGCGGTGGACCAAGTCGTGCGCCGGGTTAATGACATCTCCAAGGCCAACTTGGGGGTTGACTGGGCGTTCGGGAAGGCCCCGTACAGCCGTGCGAACCCGGCACCGTTGGTGAGTCCCTGGTCTCCATACTTCGATGTTGCTTATCTTCTTGTTCGCCCTGACGTGACGCGAGAGGTGCTTCTGAATGCCATCCGACATCCTTATGACCGGGCGCGGGCGCAGGTGGTGCGGGATGCCTCGGAGGAGCCCGAGGCCCATGATGGAGGGGAGGCGGCGGCCGCCGATATGGGCGCAGGGCGCCGAGTAGGTGAGTCTTGTTTACATTTCTTGATTTGCCAGTCGCGGGATGGCTTCGGAAATGTTGATGCAAGCTACTGATGCAGCGGCTCCAGGTGGAGGAGGCGGCCGGAGCCGGGTCGTCTCGGGGTGCCGGGACGGCGCGGTGCCCGCACGGGAAGGATATCATCCCGCCGCGGGCCCCATCCGTGAAGCGTGCGGCGGACCCGGCCGGAGGCGCGAAACCGCCCGCCAAGAGGAGGCGTGGCGCTCCGCAGGAGAGGGCGGCGAGGCCCGAAGTTCCGGTGGTGCCGGGGTAAGTGATTTCTTGCGTTTGAGCCGAGTTGCTGAGCGGCCCTGCTCGACCCGGCGTAATTATTTTTGTCTTGTGCCTCAGGTCGCTGATTTCACTGGCGCTGGCGGCGGCGGATGCCGCGTCCACCGAGGGCACCACGTTCCAGAGTAGTCGATCCGGCGCCGTCGACCGGGACAAGGACAAGGCAACGGCAGATCCAGACCTCAGCCTGGACCCGACCGACGCCGAGGGCCTGGCCTGGTGGGATCGGAACCGGGCCTGGGTCAGAGCCGTGACGGCGTGGGCGCAAGCCGGCAAGGAGCCGGCGTGGCCGGAGATGCCGGCGGGGACGGTGGCGGCGATGACAGTCTTCGTGTCGGCGTCGGCAAGGGAGCACGGCCAAGGCGGCCGTGCGGATGCGATGGACCTCGACCGGGAGGTCGTTGTCGTCAAGGACGGCACCCACCACGGGCCGACATGGTCGAGCGGGAGGGGACCGATGGAGGCAGCGGCGATGCCGTCTTGGAGGAGGCGACACGGGCGGCGCCGGAGGGGGCGTCCTGGGCGCCACTGAGTAAGGTGCCTGTCGGTGTCAAAATCGGCGGATCTCGGGTAGGGGGTCCCGAACTGTGCGTCTAAGGCGGATGGTAACAGGAGGCAGGGGACATGATGTTTACCCAGGTTCGGGCCCTCTTGATTGGGGTAAAACCCTACGTCCTGCTTGATTGTTCTTGATGATATGAGTATTAAAAGAGTTGATCTACCACGAGATCAGAGAGGCTAAACCCTAGAAGCTAGCCTATGGTATGATTGTATGTTGTCCTACGGACTAAAACCCTCCGATTTATATAGACACCGGAGGGGGCTAGGGTTACACAAGGTCGGTTACAAAGGAGGAGATATACATATCCGTATTGCCTAGCTTGCCTTCCACGCCAAGTAGAGTCCCATCCGGACACGGGACGAAGTCTCCAATCTTGTATCTTCATAGTCCAACAGTCCGGCCAAAGGATATAGTCCGGCTGTCCAGAGACCCCCTAATCCAGGACTCCCTCAGTAGCCCCTGAACCAGGCTTCAATGACGATGAGTCCGACGCGCAGTGTTGTCTTCGGCATTGCAAGGCGGGTTCCTCCTCCGAATACACCACGGAAGAGTTTAAATACAAGGATAGTGTCCGACCCTGCAAAATAAGTTCCACATACCACCATAGAGAGAATAATATTTCCACAAATCTAATCTGCTGACACATTTTGATAGCATGACAACACGCCACGGCCCGGTCATTATTTGAACCGTTTTTCTTTAACCAGCCCCGCACATAACGCGAGGCGGTTTCCTTGACACGTCTTGTCAAAGCAGAGATCGTGTTCCCCTTATCACGGGATTCTTATCAATACAAACGTGGGTAACCCAACCGTGCCTGTTGGTATGACTCCTAGATATTAGGTAAGTCTCAAACGGCCACGAGGAGGACGCCTGATATTCACCCTCTTTATAAAGGGGACAAGGCTTTTTCTTTTTTCCCTCCCGCGCTCAATCGAATCCTTCCCCCGCCTCGAGTTCTAACACCCAAAGCTCAGGTCAGGTGCTTCGGGCCTTCAATCATGTCCGGATGCAACCTTCAAGGTCGGTGGATGCCTTCCTCCGTCACGGAGGAGGACATCAAGAAGTTGAGGGGGGCCATATATCTGACCGCCGAAATTTCGCATAGGCTGCCCGCCCGAGGGCAGGTCGTCCCTACTCCCGAACCCAACGCGAGCGTTGTGTTCATCTCCCACTTCCTCCGAGGACTAGGCCTCACTCTGGATCCCTTTGTTAGGGGTCTTATGTCCTATTACGGGCTGGATTTTCACGATCTGGCCCCGGATTCCCTTCTTCACATCTCGTCATTTATTGTCGTATGTGAGGCCTTCCTCCGCATTACTCCTCACTTTGGCCCGTGGCTCAAGACCTTCGATATGAAGCCGAAGATGATCGAGGGGCAGCACGCAGCGTGCGGAGGCGCTTTAATAAGCAAAATCGCTGACGCTCCATGGCCAGAGGGTTCCTTTCCAGAGGTGTCCGGATTGTGGCAGCGGGAGTGGTTTTACGTCACAGCTCCTCGAAGTGCCAAATGGGTAGCTGCCCCCACCTTTCGCTCGGGCCCCCGCCACAATTGATGTCATGGATCAGCAGGGGGCTGAGTTGGGGTCCAGCCAAGGACGTGCCAATACTGCAGAGCCATATCTGAGATCTCTTCGAGGGAGATTTCAGTCTGGTTATGGTAATGCAAGTTATGCTGGTTCATTGAGTCTAGCCTTGCAAACGCCGGCCCCTCCGCATGTGGGAATTCAACCCGGAGGGACCGCGTACTATTCAGCATTTCCTCGGCATGATGCGTGAGGAGATGTACAAATCATTCTTCGGACCCCAAATAGAGTGTCCGGACACCACCGAGGACGTGGGCCTGAGCTGCAACCGCCCCGCTGCCCAGGTAAGTAATCCCATGGCCGATCACCATGTCCTTTTATTTATCATGACATCATTCTGAAGAATCGCTCTTTGACCAGGACTGGATAGCAAAGGCGAAGATGATCCGGTGTTCGGCCCCCTTCCGGAGGGCTTGGACAATCCAGTGCTGGAAAAGATGCTCGAGCCAGCACCTTATCTAGTGCCCTCAAAGGAAGATGAAGGGGGGAATAAAGAGGGCGAAAGCGGGCCTCCTTCGCTACTTATTCCAACCGAGGTAATGAGCACCTCCGCGAGGGAGGATAACCAAGGGGAAGAATCTGACATTCTCTCTCCTCGGGGAAGGAAGAGGACTACCTCTGAAGATCTGGAAACTAAGGTTTCCAAACGGGAGAAGAAATCTCCGCCAGAGGGTCCTGCCTCGGAGGGTATTCTTGCCGCACAATGTCCGTGCGGGGATCAGCCCTCTACTGAGCTGTAAGTAATCGAAAAGTACTTAATAGTGAAAACATCCTACCTTACTTCCGAAGGCAATAACCGATGCTTATAAATTGTAGTCCGGTGCAGCCCTTCTCGACAGAGTTCATCTTCAGGGGATCTTCTTCCGGAGATGATGGAGAGCGAAACGCCTCCCCCGGACACCCCGGCTCAAGAAGCGGGCGACCTTGAAGTGTCGTCGTGAAGGGTATCTCCGGATCCCCTAGGGCCAGAGGATAACCCTTTGTCTACCTGGAGTCCCCAGTATCCGGCTCCTAAGAAGAGCGACAACAAGGGTCCGTACAGTGTGCGGTCAGACGCGCTGAAGGATCTTCAGCTGGGGCAAGCTGCCGTCTCGGAAGCGCATCGTACGCTAATGGGTACGATAATTGAAAGGATTTCATCCACTGAAAGTGGTTTGCATGAAGCTTTTATGAGTCTGCTGAAAGGCTTCGAGGTACGTGAAATAATGTATGATTTTAACAGTACCGCATACGTTAGGTATGCCCATGCAGATAGTAGCCCCTGAGACTCTGGTTGTCATCGAAAACGGTGGCAAACAGAGGATCATAGTCCCATGTAATAACCAGACCACCTTTATGTGTAGGTGGTTGAAGCTCCGGTGGCTAGCCGGACTGATGGGTTTGCCGAACTAAAGCGGCAACTAGATGCGGCAGATGCCGACATCGTGCTTGTCAACAAGCGGCTTGACGAGGCATAGGGTGAGTGATTTTTCTGGTGATCGTCATATAATAAGAGCAGCATGATGCCAGTATCTTTAATATGTTGTGACTGAAGATGGAGCTACCACCGTGGAGACCCTTCGGGCGGAGCTTGCCCGAGCCAAGGAGCAAGCAAGGAGTAGCAATGTGGCCGCTTTAAAGGCGGCCGAAGAGTTAAGGGCCGAACAGGCCGCGCATTGCGAGAGCAAGGAAAAATAGCCAAGATGGTTGTAGAGTTAAAAGATGCTGCTGACCGTTACCAGCTTCTTGAAGAAGAAAATCGGGCGAAGGCGACGGACCTGGAGAAGGCCCGGGTGGCTGCCAAGGAAGCCCTCTCCAAAATTAGAGCGATGAAGGAGAAGCTGAATCAAGCTACAGATATCATGTCTGGGAAGCCCTTCTTATTGCGGACTAAGTTCGGAGATCCGAAGTATGCTCCTCTGGACCGGCTATGGAGTTCTGCGGACGCGTACATGGATTTGGCTGCAAGTGCTACTGATGCGGCCGAGTACTTCAAGGATCAGAAAGGTCCCGAAGTGGAAAAGCTGTTCTGGTCACAGTTTCACGCTCCAGTCCATCCGCTGCTGTTGAATGAGCGATTGGCCGGGTGGGCCGAGCTCCATAGGTTGTCCGGACTTGCCATGAGGTCCGCTGTGGATCACCTGTGGCCGGGAGGGCCAAGGCCGAATAGCTACTTTAGCTTAGTGCAACAATTCCTTGGTGCTGTGCCACACATCGATGCTGTAAAGAGATCGGCGTGCATAGAAGGTGCGCGGATGGCCCTTGCCCGTGTCAAGACATACTGGGCGGAGATGGAGGCCACCACTATTGCGGCACACGGTTCGACCATAGGCCGAGTGGCTGTCGAGCACTACTTTGAAGAAGTCCTTGAAGGCGCTCATTCGATAGAGGCTCAGTGCTCGAAGAATATTATTTTCCAGTGACATGTAGTCCCATTGTACCAACAATGTTTTACTGAATTAATCAAGGCTGTATTTATACTTTGCCCGAAAGTACTATGATGCCTCCTGTGCGTCCATTTATGTATATATGTATATAACCTGAAAGTTTGCAGTCGTCGGCTTCCGCCCCCACGCATATAATGCAGGGGTGTTCGCAAAAGATGCATATCCACACTTGATCCAATGTCTTGGTCCGTTAAGGAGGTGATAGCATAGCGAACGAGGCAATCAGACTATATTGATTTAACACTTTCACTTAGCCATAGGAGTTTGACAGTGGGGCTACTATATAGCCCATGGTACTTCTGCGCTCGTCCGAATACGGGGCGCGTACGTACATGACCGGGAAACGGCCCTTCGTTAATGCGGAGGAATCCCGAAGATTTTGATCAGTCATCGAGTGGTTGACCAGTCTCTCGCTATATCATGACAGTCTGTTTTCGGCTTTCGCTACTGAGGTGCTCATCCGGATGAACCAGGGCACAATCGCAGTAGTTCTCCCAGTGCTACCTTAGCCGATATAATGGAACGTAAGGTACCAAAACATGGGAGCCGGGAAAACCCAACATTTGACCAAAGACATGATTCGGAGCTGATGCATATAGGGCCAAACTCGCGACGCCGAACACTCCCTAAGGTGTTTGGTTTTTATAACATATACCGGGCTAAACAATGCCCTTTATAAGAAACCCCATGTGTCCAGGTACGTGCAAAATCCTGGTGTGGCCACATGCCAATAACGCCGGCATCCTTCTCGGTTATGTGGAGTATCTGGAGGATGTGAGCAAGAAGAGATAGTAAAAAAGGTTTACGCAGGGTCTTAATCTAAAAAGAAACCTTTGGGCGGGTCCCTGCTGCACGTCTGCGCCTGTGTCTCCGTTGTGCCGTGTCCTGGACGGGTGTAGCATGATTGTCATCTACAAGAGGAAAGAACTTAGGTGAAAGTTGTCGTGCCAAAAAGAAGAATGAATTATCAAAATTCCAGAGAAGCCTAGTTGAGCCGGGCTGGCCCTGATTACACGCAGGAAGCCCCTGGTATCATTTTATGAGGGTTCGAAAACCAATCTCATGCATGTATGATGGAATGCCGGACTCGTCTAACCGTGTCCGTGGTCTTGACGACCTGCCATTTTTTCTGGTTGGTGAGGCCGTCTAGTGTGCGGCTGTTAGCCGCCGCGTCCTCTTCCGTACGTAAAGATCGGTTGGTATTTCCGCTAACTGTGATGACGCCTCGTGGACCGGGCATCTGGAGCTTGAGAAAAGCATAATGCGGTATTGCGTTAAAACGAGCGAAAGCCGCCCTTCCGAGTAGTGCTTGAAAATCACTTCGGAATGGAGCGATGTGAAAAGTTAACGTTTCACTTCGAAAGTTATCGGGAGAACCGAATACCACCTCTAGTAGTAGAGAGCCCGTGTAGTGGGCCTCTTGGCCTGGTATTACTCCCTTGAAGGTAGTATTACTGTGGCTTATTTGTGTCGGGTCTATCCCCATTTTGCGGACTGTGTCCTGATTTATCAGATTTAGATCACTGCCGCCATCCATGAGGACCCTTGTGAAATGGTACCCATTTAATATTGGGTCTAACACCAAGGCCGTCAGTCCTTCGCGCCGGATATGTGTATCGTGATCCCTACGATCAAAAGTGATCGGGCAGGCCAACCAGGTGTTGGACCTAGGGGTGACGGGCTCTATGGCGCGTGTGCATCGGAGTGCGTGATTGCTTCTCCTCTTTGTCACATGGATCACGTTTACTGTTTTAACCTCTGGTGGGAACTTTTTCTGTCCTCCGGCGCTTTGCTAGTGAGGTTCATCCTCGTCTTTGCTTGGTATCTCTTCCCCTTTGTGTTCGGCGTTTAGCTTACCGGCCTGCTTGAAGACCCAACATTCTCTGTGGGTATGATTTGCAGATTTGTCCGGGATGCCGTGAATCTGACAAAGTTTGTCAAGAATTTTGTTTAGGCCAGATTGTCCTTCTCTGCTGCCTTTGAAAGGCTTTTTCCGCTGACCTGGTCGGGAGCCCCTGAATCCGGCGTTTACTGCCGTGTTATCTGGGCTACCTTCTTTATTTCGACACTTGTTTTTGTTGCGTCGTGGTTTACCATTGCCATCCCTGACTTCGGATGTGCTTGGGTCGCTGGTGATGCTACGGGCCAACCAGCTGTCCTCGCCCGCACAAAAGCGGGTCATGAGGCTTGTTAGGGCTGCCATTGTTCTTGGTTTTTCTTGACCGAGGTGTCTGGCGAGCCATTCGTCTCGGACGCTGTGTTTAAAAGCTGCTAAGGCTTCGGCGTCCGGACAGTCGACTATTTGGTTCTTCTTGGTGAGGAACCTGTTCCAAAGCTTTGGGGCGGACTCTCCGGACTGTTGGATTATATGACTTAAATCGTCTGCATCTAGAGGTCGGACATAAGTCCCTTGAAAATTGGCCTGGAAAGCATCCTCGAGCTCCTCCCAACTTCCAATTGAGTTTTCGGGGAGGCTTTTCAGCTAGTGCCTAGCTGGACATTCAAGCTTGAGGGGCAAGTATTTAATGGCATGGAGATCGTCTCCACGAGCCATATGAATATGGAGGATGAAGTCCTCTATCCAGACTCCAGGGTCTGTGGTTCCGTCGTACGCCTCTATGTTCACCGGTTTGAATCCCTCTGGGAA
The DNA here is from genome assembly GCF_003073215.2 of Triticum urartu. Classification (NCBI taxonomy): domain Eukaryota; kingdom Viridiplantae; phylum Streptophyta; class Magnoliopsida; order Poales; family Poaceae; genus Triticum; species Triticum urartu. The sequence continues at coordinate 626,946,887 of NC_053024.1, read as the reverse complement.
TTCGTGATCCAGCACCTCATCAGTGAAACATAAGGGGTGTGCGGCACCCCTGTATTGGGATGCACCATGGTGTTCGGACGATTGTAGTATTCGGTGTTGGTTGTGTACCGTAGCGCGCTTCCTAGATCCATAGATAGATCTGGTCGCGTAGATCTGGTCCATAGATAGATCTGGTCGTGCAAGTTCTCACGTAGATCGTGTGTTGACTTATGCGTGACTTTGTTAGCTGCTCTATCGCGCTCCCAAGGTGGTGGATTCGGCCGGTTGGCCGTATCATTCTTCGGCTGTGTGGGCTCTAAGGTCTCATCATCGAATTCCGGTAATAGCTTGCGCTTTGGATAGCTATGTTTATGGTAGCCTCCACCATACTTTGTTACTTTGTTCCACTTGCTGTTGAGCGTATCTTGTGCGACCTTGAGCCTTTGCTTTTGTTTCACAGGCTCCTCGCTGTGGCAATAAGCCTTCTGCAGAGGTTCTCTTGCTCCGAGTGTGTTTCCGGGATGATGCATGCATCTTCGTCCGGACTGTTTTCTTCCCTATACGGGGATTGATGAGGCTTGTCTTTGGCGTCATCGTGTTCGGACGTCGGATCCGTACTATGTTTGCAGTTTGCATCTTGATCGTGTTCTGCCACCGGGGTGGTGCAGTTGTCATTTCTTCCAGAGTCGCGTGGACTATTATTATCGCTGTTTTTGCTATGGCGGGACTTAGAGCGGCGCCGCTGACGTCGGCGCTTGGGTTGCTTGGAGGGTGCATCATCCGCTGTCTCTTTGCCATTGCCCTCTCTGGTGCATCCACCATGTATACGTCATGTGATGAAGTAGCGGTCCAGCGCCCTGTGGGCGGTGGTTCCGGTTCGTCTCCTGCATCGTCGTCCATACCGTTGATGTCTTCAGAGTCGAAGTCGAGCATGTAGGTTAAGTCGTCGACAGTGGCTACTAAGTGGGTGGTGGGTGGGCAGCGAATTTCTTCGTCATCCATGTCCCATTCTAGCCGGACATAGTTAGGCCAGGGTTCTCCTGACAGGGAGAGATACCTTAATGAATTTAGCACATCTCCGAAAGGTGAGTGCTGAAAGATATCCGCGGAGGTGAACTCCATGACCGGTGCCCCGTTGGATTCGACAGGCACAGATGTAGGCGGCTCGGAGTCCGTGGCCGGGAATAAATCCAGTTGTTTGGCGACACGGCTCTCGTAAGGGGTGAAGTCAGTATCCGACTTATCGCCACTGAGAGTGCGGCCTCCATGGCGGGGTCCATCCCTCCGCTCTCGGATGGCGCGACTTGCTCCGGATTAAAGGCCGGAGTAGCTGCGGATGCGATATCCCGAACACTATGCGACGGCAGACGTCTTGCTCGTCGTGACTGCGCGGCGCGTCTGGCATGTGCTCGAATCCGTCGAAGATCAAGCCTCCGCGAATATCAGCCGTGTAGTTCAAGTTTCCAAATCTGACCTGATGGCTAGGGGTGTAGCTTTCGATCTGCTCCAGATGGCCAAGCGAATTGGCCCGCAGTGCGAAGCTACCGGATACGAAGATCTGTCCGGGGAGGAAAGCCTCACCCTGGACCGCATCGCTAGCGATGATCGAAGGAGCCATCAAGCCTTATGGTGACGACACAGTGGAACTCTCAATGAAAGCACCAATGTCGGTGTCAAAACCGGCGGATCTCGGGTAGGGGGTCCCGAACTGTGCATCTAAGGCAGATGGTAACAGGAGGCAGGGGACACGATGTTTACCCAGGTTCGGTCCCTCTTGATGGAGGTAAAACCCTACATCCTGCTTGATTGTTCTTGATGATATGAGTATTACAGGAGTTGATCTACCACGAGATCAGAGAGGCTAAACCCTAGAAGCAAGCCTATGGTATGATTGTATGTTGTCCTACGGACTAAAACCCTCCGGTTTATATAGACACCGGAGGGGGCTAGGGTTACACAAGGTCGGTTACAAAGGAGGAGATATACATATCCGTATTGCCTAGCTTGCCTTCCACGCCAAGTAGAGTCCCATCCGGACACGGGACGAAGTCTCCAATCTTGTATGTTCATAGTCCAACAGTCCGGCCAAAGGATATAGTCCGGCTGTCCGGAGACCCCCTAATCCAGGACTCCCTCAGTGCCGCTGGTGGTGGAGCCTCAAGCCGCCCTGCCCACCGAACTGGCATCGGTGCTGGGGAGGGCGCTGGAGAAGGCGACGGCTTCAGGGGAGGCGGTCAGCGGAGGGCACGCCCTGGCAATCAGGGCCGGAGGACGCCGGGCCGTCGAGCCGCGGGCGTCGCGGAGCAGGACCAGCGAGGTCCCCTTCGGACCTCTGACCCAGGAGGAGGCGGCGATGGCCGCCATGACCCATCGCCTGTGAGGGCGGATGCACCGGATCCAGGCCTTCGCCCAGGCTGAGGTCGAGGCGACGCAGGAGCTGGAGCGCGCCGTCTTCGTAAGCTTTCGGCCGCGTTCTGCTTTTTCTTTTTCCATCGCGTTCTTCTTCGTGGGGGCGCGTCAGTGCACCCGTTGGGTGTAACCCCCGAGATTCGGGCCAACTGCGTGGCAGTTGGGCCAAATCTTATCTTGCCGGCATGTGCTGACTGTTTCCTTTTGCAGCAACTTGACTCCTACCGGGTCACCGTCTTCAACCGGCTCCTTGAGACGCATCGGCGTCTCAAGGAGGGGCTCGCCGCCCAGGAGGAGGAGCTCCGCGTCGCGACATGTATTTCTTCTTTATGCTCTTTTATAGTGGGGGCGCGCTAGCGCACCCACTGGGTGTAGCCCCCGAGATTTGGGCCAACTGCGTAGCATTTGGGTCGAATCTTAAAACAGTACTTTGTCGTAGAGTTTTTTCTTCTGCAGCTGAGGTGCTGTCTTGGAGGACCTGACTGATTTGGGCCGGTTTTCGCTATGACCGGCTCGTCGTGGACGTCGGTCGGCTCGGGGCCGAGGTGGAGACGGCGAAGGCGGAGGCGACGGGAGCCCGGCAGGCGCTTGATGAAGCCAGCCGGCTACGGGAGCAGCTGGCGGGCAACAAGAGCTGCCTCGAGGCCAAGGTGGAGCGCCTCAGGGCGGAGGCCACCCTGGTCGTGGAGGCGCAGCAGGCCCTTGCCGAGGCGGACCAGCAACGTGCCAAGCTGGCCGACGACAAGGGGTAGCTCCAGGCCAAGGTGGAGCGCCTGAAGGCGCGGGTGGCCACGGCGGAGGAGACCCAGCAGGGGGAGACCCGGCTCCGTGAGGAGGCCGTGAAGGCGGCCGAGGACAAGGACGCCGAGATGAAGGCATCCCTTGCCAAGGTCGCCGACCTGGAGAAGGCGCTGGAGGAGCGTGACCGCACCATCGCCCGGGAGCAGCGCGGTATGTTGCTCGAAGCGCAGCACCTGGAAGAGTCCTTCTCCAGTAAGTGCTTTCCTTTGGTTTTGCTGTTGTTGCCGGGTTGGGACTCCGGCCTCTCTTCCTTAGTAGTTTTCTTATGACTTGCTTTTTTTCTTGACAGGGACCTTCCTGGAGACGCTCCCGCTGGCGGAGGAGGCCGTCCGCTTTCAGCGAGACCCGTAGGGAATCATGGGTTCCGGGACCGACCCGAATGTGGCCTGGACCTTCCCGGAGATCGTGACCGCCGCCTAGGCCCGCCTGCGGGTCCTGAACGACCAGGTGGGGCGGCTTTCTTAGGACGGCGCGGCGATGATGGCGGCCCTCTGGCCGGGTTCTGTTGCGCCGGACAGCTTCACGCGGCTGGCGTGGTGGTTGGAGGCGGGCCCGGACCATCTTCATGAGTGGCAGGTTTCTGCTGCTCGCGCCGGCGCCAAGATGGCGCTTCGGTTCGCGGTGTCATGGCATCCGAACTTGGCGCTGGATGCGTTGATGGGCCAGTGAGCCGGCTCGGAGAGCCAGCTGCAGGCGAAGGCTGGACGGATCGCCGCTGGGGCCAGCTACATCGCCGGGTTCGCCTTCGCGACGAGTTTCAACCGGAGCGGGCGGAGGATGGCGGAGTTGTGCCCGCTGAGGACTACGGCCTTCTTCTGGGCGAACTGGAGGGCAGCTCCGAGGAGACAAGCGTCTACCATAACGCGGACGCCGAGGAGGAGGATACCGGCACCTCTGCGGACCCGGCGGCTGCGCGCTCTGGCGGAGGCGATGCCTGATTTCTTTTAACTTGTAGATTTTTTTTGTTAGGTAGCAGGTCCACCCACCCACTGGGGGTTGACTGGGTGTAATGAATTCTGGCCTTGGGCCTGTTTAAATTCATGATGTATGAGCTGTGTGAATGTTTGCGCCTTTGCTTCTCGTTTTTGGGGCTGTTTTCTTGCGACTGCCTCCCTTTGGGTTTCACCCCCGCGAGTCTGACGGCCAGGGCTCTGGTCCGTGACAAGGGGTTCGGCCTTTGAGAGGAACGCGCAGTACTTGGCCTTTTGAAACATTGGGCGTGACCGAAACACCCACTAGGCCGGCTGGCGGCAATCCGGCGGGCTGGGTTGGCGAGCAGCCGATCATGTGGTAACTTAAAGTGGTGCGGCAGGGTCGAGCGATCCGGCGACATGCAGAAACTTCATGGATGCCCACGATTTCTCTTTTCATTTTTAGGGCCATTTTCTAGTAACTCTCCCTCTTTGGGCCTCCCCCCGCGAGTCTGACAGCCAAGGCTTTGGTCCGTGACAAGGGGTTCAGATTCTGAAAGGAGCGTTCAATACTTAGTCTTTCAAAGCGCTGAGCACGAGCGAAACACCCACTGGGCCGGCTGGCGGCCATCCAGCGGGCCGGGTTGGCGAGCAGCCGGTCGTGCGGTAACTTAAAGCAGCGGGGCTGGGTTGGGCGACCCGGCGGTTCTTGACTTAGCGTTCGTGGCACGCTGGTGCTTTAGATCTCATGCGCTTGCCAGCCCACAGTCGAAGCCGGATCTGCAGCTTAGGGCGAAGTGAGAAGATATGGCAATCCAACGCGTTGGGAAACGCTAAGAAAAAACGGCGAGTGGCCAAGCCGGCCAGCCCCCGAGCCCCCTGATGACCCACAAGTATAGGGGATCTATCGTAGTCCTTTCGATAAGTAAGAGTGTCGAACCCAACAATGAGCAGAAGGAAATGATAAGAGGTTTTCAGCAAGGTATTCTCTGCAAGTACTGAAATGAGTGGTAACAGATAGTTCTGTGATGAGATAATTTGTAACGAGCAACAAGTAACAAAAGTAAATAAAGTGCAGCAAGGTGGCCCAATCCTTTTTGTAGCAAAGGACAAGCCTGGACAAACTCTTATATAAGGAAAAGCGCTCCCGAGGACACATGGGAATATCATCAAGCTAGTTTTCATAACGTTCATATGATTCGCGTTCGGTACTTTGATAATTTGACATGTGGGTGTGGACCGGTGCTTGGGTGCTTTTCTTACTTGAACAAGCATCCCACTTATGATTAACCTCTATTGCAAGCATCCGCAACTACAACAAAAGTATTAAGGTAAACCTAACCATAACATGAAACATATGGATCCAAATCAGCCCCTTACGAAGCAACACATAAACTAGGGTTTAAGCTTCTGTCACTCTAGCAACCCATCATCTACTTATTACTTCCCAATGCCTTCCTCTAGGCCCAAATAATGGTGAAGTGTTATGTAGTCGACGTTCACATAACACCACTAGAGACTAGACAACATACATCTTATCAAAATATCGAACGAATACCAAATTCACATGACTACTTATAGCAAGACTTCTCCCTTGTCCTCGGGAACAAACGTAACTACTCACAAAGAATATTCATGTTCATAATCAGAGGGGTAATAATATGCATAAAGGATCTGAACATATGGTATTCCACCAATTAAACCAACTAGCATCAACTACAAGGAGTAATTAACACTACTAGCAACCTACTAGCACCAATCCCGGACTTGAAGACAAGAATCGGATACAAGAGATGAACTCGGGTTTTGAGATGAGATGGTGCTGATGAAGATGTTGATGGAGATTGCCCTCTCCCAATGAGAGGAGCGTTGGTGATGACGATGGAGATGATTTCCCCCTCCGGGAGGGAAGTTTCCCCAGCAGAACAGCTATGCCGGAGCTCTAGATTGGATCCGCCAAGGTCCCGCCTCGTGGCAGCGGAGTTTCGTCCTGAAAGGTTGCCCCTTAATTTTTTCTCGATGAAAGACTTCATATAGGAGAAGATGGTCATCGGAGAGCCACCAGGGGGCCCACGAGGTAGGGGGCGCGCCCTAGGGGGGGGGCGCCCCCACCCTCGTGAGAAGGGTGTGGGCCCCCTGGTCTTCATCTTTAGCGAGGATTTTTCATTATTTATTATAAGGTATTCCATGGAGTTTCAAAACTTTTGGAGTTGTGCAGAATAGGTCTCTAATATTTTCTCCTTTTCCAGCCCAGAATTCCAGCTGCCGGCATTCTCCCTCCTTATGTAAATCTTGTAAAATAAGAGAGAATAGCCATAAGTATTGTGACATAATGTGAAATAACAGCCCATAATGCAATAAATATCGATATAAAAGCATGATGCAAAATGGACGTATCAACTCCCCCAAGCTTAGACATCGCTTGTCCTCAAGCGAAAGCCGATAACAATAAATATGTCCCCATGTTTAGAGGTAGAGGCGTCGATAAAAATAAAATACGGACATGAGAGCATCATGATTATTCTCATGACAGCAACATACATAAATATTGTCATATGATTACTTATGTTCAAGTGATGATCTATTCACAATGGAAAAGTATGAATCAGAAACCTTATTGAGAACCAACAAACTAGAACCTCAGTCATTGAAGTAATTGCAATTTATCATAACATCAGAAAGAGTCTATGTCAGAGCTAAAAAGCAAGTCCACATACTCAACTATCATCTAGTCCTTCATAATTGCTAACACTCGCGCAATACTTGTGGTTACGGAGTTTTAATCGGACACAGAGAAAGATAGGGGCTTATAGTTTCGCCCCACAACCTTTTACCTCGAGGGTAATGTCAACAATAATAACTCATGCCCCCCTACATCCAGTTAGATATATCTATCAGGATCTTTCCAACACACTGTGCTTGCCAAAGGATAAAATGTAAAAAGGAAAGGTGAAGATCACCATGACTCTTGCATAAGGTAGAAGATAATAATAAAAGATAGGCCCTTCGCAGAGGGAAGCAGAGGTTGCCATGCGCTTTTATGGTTGGATGTACAAAATCTTAATGCGAAAGAATGTCACTTTATATTGCCCCTTGTGATATGAACCTTTATTATGCAGTCCATCGCTTTTATTACTTCCACATCACAAGATCGTATAAAGCTTATTTCTCCCACACTAATCATACATATTTATAGAAATTTTTATTGCTTTGCACCGATGACAACTTACTTGAAGGATCTTACTCAATCCATAGGTAGATATGGTGGACTCTCATGGCAAAACTGGTTTAAGGATATTTGGAAGCACAAGTAGTATCTCTACTTGGTGCTGAGAATTTGGCTAGCATGAGGGGGAAATGAAGCTCAACATGTTGGATGATCCATGACAACATACTTTATCTCAGATATAAGAAAACATAACCCATTACGTTGTCTTCCTTGTCCAACATCAACTCTTTAGCATGTCATATTTTGATGAGTGCTCCCAATCATAAAAGATGTCAATAATAGTATATTTATATGTGAAACTTCTCTTTCCTTATTACTTCCTATTAATTGCAACGATGACCAAAGCTATGTCTGCCAACTCCCAACAACTTTTAATCATCACACTCTTTCTATGTGAAGTCATTACTATCAATAAGATCAATATGAACTTTTGTTTCTTTTTATTCTTTTTCTCTTTTCTTTTATTCACCCAAGATCATAGCAAGAAAATCAAGCCCTTGACTCAACACTAATCTTTATTATATAGCTCACGGTCTCGATTACATAGAGAGATCATAAAGCAAAACTTAAAACTAGATCATGCCATAAACTTTATTCTACTAGATCAAAATACTGCTAATAGGACCGAACTAAGGAAAACGGTAAAGATAGGAGTTGTGATTGTGATACGATACCGGGGCACCTCCCCCAAGTGTGGCAGTCGCCAAGGGGAGTGCCCATACCCATGTTATTATATCTCCTTGGTTGGTGAAGAAGGTGGGGGTGTTGTTGATGATGAAGGCTTGTCATCCATCTTCCAAGGCATAGGTTCACCATCTTAGAAGGATGATCGAGTCTCCGGAATCCTCGAATCTGCAGCCAAACTCATTCTTTTGAATCCATATTCATACTCACAGTTTTGGTTTTGCATGTCATAGATTTGGGCTTGGAGGTGCTCGATCTTCTCATATAGCTTGAAGATGGCCTCCTCGGTGTTCTTGGCATCCGGCTTGTAGTTGTTAGTGAACTCCACGAGCATCGTGTGGCTAGCGTTGATTCCACGCTCCACCATCCCCTGGCACTTGAAAACTTGTTGCTCCATTGCTTCGAGCCTCGTCTCCACGCTTTCGGTTCCCTTTGGTCCCTCAACATCGCGGATGTGCAGCAACCCATCACGCATCTCAATGGTTTGAGGGTGTCGCAGCACCTATGTGAGGTAAGGGTTGATGACCTTCACAAAGAACTTGTCCTTGGAAGCACTTGGGGACGTCATGATAATCTAGATCTGTCAGAAAAACAGCTCGAAACAAGAACAGAGAATAATTGCGTGATACGGGAGTCAAAACCTTCGGGAGAATATATAGTGAATTTTTACCGACCAAAATACGTATCTTGCAAGAAAACGGAGTCCGGAAGGCACACGAGGTGCTCATGAGGTAGGGGGGCGCGCCCTCCACCCTTGTGGGGCCCTCGTGTCCTTCCCGGACTTCTACTTAATTTTCTATTTTTCTAAATATTCCAAAACAGAGAAATATTGCATTAAAAATTGTTTTGGAGTCGGTTTACTTACCATACCAGATACCTATTCCTTTTCGGAGTCTGAAGCGTTCTGCAAAGTGTCCCTTATGTATTCCTTCGGGGTTACGGTTTCAATAATATTGGTTTCAACATTTATGGGATTACCTGAGATATAATGTTTGATTCTTTGACCGTTCACCACCTTCGGATTTGTGCCTTCAAAGTTGTTGATTTTTATGGCACCGGAACGGTAGACCTCCTCGATAACGTAAGGACCCTCCCATTTAGAGAGAAGTTTCCCTGCAAAAAATCTTAAACGAGAGTTGTATAGCAATACATAATCACCTACATTAAACTCACGCTTTTGTATTCTTTTGTCATGCCATCTTTTAACCTTTTCTTTAAACAACTTGGCATTTTCGTAAGCTTGGGTTCTCCATTCATCAAGTGAGCTAATATCAAATAACCTCTTCTCACCAGCAAGTTTAAAATCATAATTAAGTTCTTAAATAGCCCAATAAGCCTTGTGTTCTAGTTCAAGAGGTAAGTGACATGCTTTTCTATAGACCATTTTATACGGAGACATACCCATAGGATTTTTATATGCAGTTCTATAGGCCCATAATGCATCATCAAGTTTCTTGGACCAGTTCTTTCTAGATCTATTGACAGTGTTTTGCAAAATTAATTTGAGTTCTCTATTACTCAATTCTACTTGACCACTAGACTATGGGTGATACGGAGATGCAATTCTATGATTGACATCATATTTAGCAAGCATTTTACAGAAAGCACCATGAATAAAATGTGAACCACCATCAGTCATTAAATATCTAGGGACTCCAAACCTCAGAAAAATAACTTCTTTAAGCATTTTAATAGAAGTGTTATGATCAGCACTACTAGTTGGAATAGCTTCTACCCACTTAGTAACGTAATCAACAACAACTAAAATATGTGTATGTCCATTAGAGGCAGGAAAAGGTCCCATATAATCAAAGCCCCAAACATCAAACGGTTCAATACAAGTGAATAATTCATAGGCATTTCTTGATGTCTACTAATATTACCAATTTCTTGACATTCATCACAAGATAGGACAAACTTACGGGCATCCTTGAAGAGAGTAGGCCAATAAAAATCGGATTGCAATACCTTATGTGCAGTTCTATCTCCCGCATGGTGTCCTCCATAAGTTTCGGAGTGGCACTTGCGTAGGATCTGTTCCTGTTCATGATCAGGTACACAAAGTCTAATAACACCATCTACTCCTTCTTTATAAAGATGTGGGTCATCCCAGAAGTAATGTCTCAAGTCATAGAAGAACTTTTTCTTTTGTTGGTATGTGAAGCTAGGTGGTATAAATTTAGCAACTATGCAATTAGCATAATCAGCATACCAAGGGGTACTATGAGAAGTAGTTATGACGTTTAATTGTTCATCAGGAAAGCTATCATCAATAGGTAGTGGGTCATCAAGAACATTCTCTAACCTAGATAAGTTGTCTGCAATGGGGTTCTCAGCTCCTTTTCTATCAACAATATGCTAATCAAATTCTTGTAGAAAGAGAACCCATCTAATAAGTCTAGGTTTGGCATCTTTCTTCTCATAAGATATTTAATAGCAGCATGATCAGTGTGGATAGTTACTTTAGCATCAACAATATAAGGTCTGAACTTATCACAAGCAAATACAACTGCTAAAAGTTCTTTTTCAGTAGTAGCATAATTTCTTTGAGCATTGTCTAGAGTCTTACTAGCATAATGGATAACATTTAATTTCTTATCAACTCTTTGCCCTAGAACAACACCTACAGCATAATCACTAGCATCACACATAATTTCAAAGGGTAAATTCCAATCGGGTGGCTGAACAATAGGTGCATAGACTAATGCTTTCTTAAGTATTTCAAATGCTTCTACACAATCATCATCAAAGACAAATGGTAAATCTTTTTGTAATAAATTAGTGAGAGGCCGAGAAATTTTTGAGAAGTCCTTAATGAACCTCCTATAAAATCCGGCGTGCCCAAGGAAGCTTCTTATACCTTTGATGTCCTTGGGACATGGCATCTTTTCAATAGCATCAACCTTGGCTTTATCAACTTCAATACCTCTTTCAGAAACTTTATGCCCCAAGACAATACCTTCATTAACCATAAAGTGGCACTTTTCCCAATTCAAGACAAGATTAGTTTCTTCACATCTCTGCAGAACTCGATCAAGATTGCTCAAGCAATCATCAAAAGAAGATCCATAGACGGAAAAGTCGTCCATGAAAACCTCACAAATCTTTTCACAAAAGTCAGAGAATATAGCCATCATGCATCTTTGAAAGGTAGCAGGTGCATTACATAAACCAAAAGGCATACGTCTATAAGCAAAAGTACCAAAAGGGCATGTAAAAGTAGTCTTTGATTGATATTTAGCCGACACAGGTATTTGAGAGAAACCAGAATAACCATATAGAAATCAGTAATGTGTATGTTTACATAATCTTTCTAGCATTTGATCGATAAAAGGTAAGGGGTAATGATCTTTCTTAGTAGCCTTATTTAATTTGCGGAAATCAATTACCATCCTATAACCTGTAATAATTCTTTGTGGAATCAATTCATCTTTATCATTAGGAACAATAGTAATACCTCCCTTCTTAGGGACACAATGAACAGGACTTACCCACTGACTATCAGCAACGGGATAAATTATACCTGCCTCTAGAAGCTTTAGTATTTCTTTTCTTACCACTTCTTTCATTTTAGGATTCAGACGTCGTTGAGGATCACGAACTGGTTTGGCATCTGCTTCCAAATTTATTTTATGTTGACATGGAGTGGGACTAATGCCCTTAAGATCATCAAGAGTATATCCAATAGCAACATGGTGCTTCTTCAGAGTTTTCAATAATCTTTCTTCTTCATGCTCTGAAAGGTTAGCACTAATAATAACAAGATATATCTTCTTTTCATCAAGATAAGCATATTTAAGATTATCAGGCAACAGTTTAAGCTCAAATACGGGATCACCCTTAGGTGGAGGGGGATCCCCTAGGATTTCAACATGCAAATTGTGTTTCAGCATAGGTTCCTGTTTAAAGAATACTTCATCTATTTCCCTTCTTTTATTCATAAACATATCATTCTCATGGTCTAGCAAATATTGTTCTAAAGGATCACTAGGAGGTACGGCAATAGAAGCAAGACCAATAATTTCATCCTTACTAGGCAATTCTTCTTCACGGTGTTGTTTACTAAATTTAGAGAAATTAAATTCATGGGTCATATCATCTAAGCCGGCAGTAACAACATCCCTAGTGCAATCTATTGTAGCATTAACAATATTTAAGAAGGGTCTACCAAATATAATGGGACAAAAGCTATCTTGTGGGGAACCAAGAACAAGAAAATCAGCAGGATATTTAGTTTTCCCACACAAGACTTCAACATATCTAACAATTCCCTTTGGTGAAATAGTATCTCTATTAGCAAGCTTAATAGTAACATCAATTTCTTCTAACTCAAAAGGTGCAATATAATGCATAATTTCTTTGTATAAGTCAATAGGTATTTCACTAGCACTAGCACCCATATCACATAAGCCATGATAACAATGATCTCCCATTTTAACAGAAATAACAGGCATGCCTACCACAGGTCTAGGTTTATCTGTATCATGGGGTTTAGCAATTCTAGCAGTTTCATTACAGAAGTAAATAACATGCCCATCTATATTATCAGACAAGAGATCTTTAACAATAACAATATTAGGTTCAGCTTTAACTTGCTCAGGAGGTGTATATGTTTTAATATTGCTTTTACGAACCACAGTTGAAGCTTTAGCATGATCCTTTATCCTAACAGGGAAAGGTGGTTTCTCAACATAAGAAGTGGGAACAATAGGATCATTATAAGTAATAGTCTTTTCTTCAACTTTAATAGGTGCAGCTACTTTTACTTCTATGGGAGGATGATATTTAAACCACTTCTCCTTAGGGAGATCAACATAAGTAGCAAAAGATTCACAGAAAGAAGCTACTATCTCAGAATCAAGTCCATATTTAGTGCTAAACTTACGGAAAATATCGGTATTCATAAAAGATTTAACACAATCCAACTTAGGTGTCATACCTGACTCCTTACCATTGTCAAGGTCCCAATCTTCAGATTTGCATTTAATTCTATCCAATAAATCCCATCTAAATCCAATAGTCTTCATCATAAAAGAGCCAGCACAAGAAGTATTAAGCATGGTGCGAATATTTTCAGAAAGCCGAGCATAAATTTTTTGAAGAATTGTTTCTCTTGGGAGCTCATGATTGGGGCATGAATATAACATTGATTTAAGCCTCCCCCAAGGCTGAGCGATGCTTTCTGCTTCGCGAGGCCAAAAATTATATATATAATTGCGATCACGATGAACAAGATGCATAGGGTAATTGAGGGAGTCCTGGATTAGGGGGTCTCCAAACAGCCAGACTATATCCTTTGGCCGAACTGTTGGACTATGAAGATACAAGATTGAAGACTTCGTCTCGTGTCCGGATAGGACTCTACTTGGCGTGGAAGGCAAGCTAGGCAATACGGATATGTATATCTCCTCCTTTCTAACCGACCTTGTGTAACCCTAGTCCCCTCCGATGTCTATATAAACTGGAGGGTTTTAGTCCATAGGACAACATACAATCATACCATAGGCTAGCTTCTAGGGTTTAGCCTCTGCGATCTCGTGGTAGATCAACTCTTGTAATACTCATATCATCGAGAATAAATCAAGCAGGACATAGGGTTTTACCTCCATCAAGAGGGCCCGAACCTGGGTAAAACATCGTGTTCCCTGCCTCCTGTTACCATCCGCCTTAGACGCACAGTTCGGGACCCCCTACCCAAGATCCGCCGGTTTTGAGACATTGGTGCTTTCATTGAGAGTTCCTCCGTGTCGTCGCCGTTAGGTTTGATGGCCCCTACGATCATCGATAGCGATGCAGTCCAGGGTGAGACTTTTCTCCCCGGATAGATCTTTGTGTTCGGCGGCTTCGCACTGCGGGCCAACTCGCTTGGCCATCTAGAGCAGATCGAAAGTTACGCCCCTGGCCACCAGGTCAGGTTTGAAAGCTTAAACTACACGGCCGATATCCGCGGAGACTTGATCTTCGACGGATTCGAGCCCCTGCCTTGTGCGCCGCGCAATCATGATGAGTACGATTTAGCTCTACCATCGGACCGTATTCAGAAGATCGCACTGGCAGCCGCTCCGAGCCTCAATTTGGAGCCAGTTGCGCCATCCATGGACGGGTGGATGGACCCCGTCACGGAGGCCTTATCCTCAGCGGCGATCGAGCCGAATATCGACCTTACCCTTCACGAGAGCCATGTTGCCAAATTGCCGGATCCTTCTCCGGCCACGGACTCCGAACCGCCTGCGCCCGTTCCTGTCGAATCCGATTGGGCGCCGATCATGGAGTTTACCTCCGCGGATATTTTTCAGCACTCGCCCTTTGGCGACATACTGAACTCATTAAGGTCTCTCTCCTTGTCAGGAGAGGCCTGGCCGAACTACGTCCGACAGGATTGGGATGCGGATGACGAAGAAATTCGCCACGCACCCACCACCCACTTAGTAGCCACTGTCGATGACTTAACCGACATGCTTGACTTCGACTCCGAAGACATCGACGGTATGGACGACGATGCGGGAGTCGAAGAGGAACCACTGCCCATAGGGCACTGGACAACCACCTCATCATATGATACATACATGGTGGACACACCCAAAGAAGGCAATGGCGATGAGACAACGGAGGATGACCATCCAAGAAGAAACCCAAGCGCCGGTGTCAGCGGCGCCACTCTAAGTCCTGCCAAGACAAAAGTGGTGATACCGGCACCGGAGATAATAGCACTCCGGACAGTGCCGAAGACAACAACAATCCCCTCCAGCAAGATTTAGAGCAGGAGGATGTTGGAGCCAGCCCTCCTGAGAGACCGGCAGATGGAGAGGCGGAGGATGATAATTACATGCCTCCCTCCGAAGACGAGGCAAGCCTCGACGATGACAAATTTGTCGTGCTAAAGGATCCTGTCGACCAAGAGAGATTCAAGCGCCAGCTTATAGCCACGACAAATAGCCTTAAGAAAAAGCAGCAGCAGCTTCAAGCTGATCAAGATTTGCTAGCCGACAGATGGACTGAAGTCTTGGCGACCGAGGAATATAAACTCGAACGCCCCTCCAAGAGTTACCCAAAGTGCAGGTTGCTACCCCGACTGGAGGAGGAAGCACCAAAACCTACATCCCCGGCGTATGACGCGGCTGATCGGCCACCTCATGGCCGTGACAGAGAAACATTCCAGCCAAAAGCTCAGCCCGCACCCCGACGCCATTCAAATAAAAAGGCATGGGGAAATACGCCAGACCTGCGAGACGTATTGGAGGACAAAGCAAAACATGCAAAATCGATCTACGGATCATGAGGGCGCGCCACTATGCAAGACGATAATCGTCACACCGGATACAGTAAAAGTAAGTCCGGCCGGGCCGAACACAGCGGGCAAGACTCATTCGAGCTGCCTCGCGACATAGCCCAGTACAGAGGCGCCGCACACCCCCTATGCTTCACAGACAAAGTAATGGATCATCAAATCCTAGAGGGTTTCAAACCCGTAAATATAGAATCATACGACGGCACAACAGATCCTGCGGTATGGATCGAGGATTTCCTCCTGCATATCCACATGGCCCGCTGTGATGATCTACACGCCATTAAATGCCTCCCACTCAAGCTCAAAGGACCAGCTTGGCATTGTCTCAATAGCTTGCTAGCAGAGTCCATTGGATGTTGGGAGGATCTGGAAGCCGCATTCCTCGACAACTTCCAGGGCACTTACGTGCGACCCCCAGATGCCGATGACTTGAGCCAAATAATTCAGCAGCTAGAGGAATCGGCCAGGCAATTCTGGACACGGTTCCTAACAAAGAAAAATCAAATCGTCGACTGTCCGGATGCAGAGGCCCTAGCAGCTTTTAAGCACAACACCCACGACGAGTGGCTCGCCCGGCACCTTGGCCAGGAAAAGCCGAAATCTATGGCAGCCCTCACGACACTCATGACCCGCTTTTGTGCGGGAGAAGACAGCTGGTTGGCTCACAGCAATAACATATCAAAGAACCATGGTACTTAGGATACCAAGGAGGGCAATGGCAGGTCACGTCGCAAAAAACATAAGCGCCGCATTAACAGCGACAATACCGAGGACACGGCAGTCAATGCCGGATTCAAAGGCTCTAAACCCGGTCAACAGAAAAAGCAATTCAAAAGAAGTACTCCGGGCCCGTCCAGTTTGGACCGTATACTCGATCACTCATGCCAAATACACGGTACCCCCGACAAGCCAGCCAACCACACCAACAGGGATTGTTGGGTGTTCAAGCAGGCCGGCAAGTTAAATGCCGAAAACAAAGATAAGGAGACACATAGCGATGACGAGGAGGAGTCCCGGTAGCCGAACACCGGAGGACAGAAGAGGTTCCCCCCACAAGTGCGGACGGTGAACATGATATACACAACCCACATCGCCAAGAGGGAGCGGAAGCATGCGCTCAGGGACGTATATGCGTTGGAGCCAGTCGCCCCAAAGTTCAACCCATGGTCTTCCTGTCCGATCACCTTCGATCGCAGGGACCACCCCACTAGTATCCGTCATGGCGGATTTGCCGCACTGGTCCTAGACCCAATCATTGACGGATTTCACCTCGCTCGAGTCCTAATGGACGGCGGCAGCAGCCTGAACCTGCTTTATCAGGACACAATGCGCAAAATGGGTATAGACCCCTCAAGGATCAAACCCACAAAAACGACCTTTAAAGGCGTCATACCAGGTGTAGAGGCCCATTGCACAGGCTCAGTAACACTGGAAGTGGTCTTCGGATCTCCGGATAACTTCCGAAGCGAAGAGTTAATCTTCGACATAGTCCCGTTCCGCAGTGGCTACCATGCACTACTCGGGCAAACCACATTTGCAAGATTCAACGCGGTACCACATTATGCATATCTCAAGCTCAAGATGCCAGGACCTCGAGGGGTCATCACAGTCAATGGAAACATAGAGCGCTCCCTCCGCACGGAGGAGCACACTGCGGCCCTCGCAGCAGAAGCACAAAGCAGCCTCTTAAGGCAATCCATTAGTTGGTGATTAAGAACCCGAACACCTTCAAGCGCGCCTGGAGTAATCGGTAACTGGACCGCCTGGCACGTTCTGAGCTCGCATAGCAATTTGGGCCCCACCCTGGTCCCAGCCAAGCGGCGAAATCCGTGCCACGCGTACATAATTACGCATTAAAAATACCATGGGCACAGGTGGGGAGGGGGCACGACTGCGGCACGCTCCAAGTCACGGCTTAAACCACACTAGGGGCTTCCCGCTTTGTTATTTTTCTCTTTCAGGACTTTAATCTCTGGAAACCCTGTCCGGCAGCATGATTGCCGAACACATGATGCAGCAACCACGGAGGCAGAGAGCTACATCACACCACGGAACTCCCAGGTGGATTACGATAACGAGTTAAATGCTTGCTTTAATACTACTCCTCAGCTCGCCCTTGGATGGGACATGTCAGATAGTCCTATTTTTTGCTTATCGCACTACTTGTATCATTCTGCTTTAACGCACCTTTTCCAATAAACAATGCATAGCATTAAGACTATTATTGCATTCTTCCTTTTTATATATATGTTCATTAACGACATCTAGCACCCGTACACTCTGGTACGGCCAATACGCTAGGGGCTTAAGCATACCCCGTAATACGGCGTGAGAACTCCGAACACTTTCGATAGTGCGGCACCCCGAACATATAGCATTATATGCATCAGCTCCGAATCATGTCTTGGGTCAATAGTTGGGTTTGCCCGACTCCCATGTTTTGGTACCTTACGTTCCGCTATATCGTCTAAGGTAGCATTGGGAGAACTATTGCGATTGTGCCCCGGTTCTGCTGGGCTAAGCACCTCAGTAGAGAAAGCTAAAACTGATTGTCATGATAAGGCGAGAGACTGGTCGCTGTTCGAGAGGTTTCAAGTCCCTAAAGACTTATGCCGCTTAGGGCGAGGAGTCGGCCCTGTCCAGCTTAAGGCATGTATCGCGCCCTGAATTCGGCCTTCCAAATACTAGCGGCTTCGTCGAAATTTAAAATTATAGAAGTCTATGGCTAAGTGAGAGTGATAACGCATTATAGTCCGATTGCCTTGTTCGTTGTGTTGAGCACCTCCCTCGAAGGACCCAACAATGGGAACAAGAGTGCTCAGGTTTATCTCGAACACCCCAGCACTCGTGGCGTGGGGGCAGAAGCCGACGACTAGCCATCTCTCAGATTTGATAAATAGCCGAACAGAAGGTGATATTTTAAATTCAAACAAGCGTTGCATAGCGCATATGAACAAGTTTTCATCATACAGGATTACACGAGCAAGTTTATTCAAATATCACATCTTTCGCACACTCGTCCGCTACGAGACGGGCACCCTTCAGGACACCCTCATAGTACATCTCGGGGTGGCGATGCTCCTTGCCCTACGGCAGCCCTTCCTTCACTAGCTTCACAGCGTCCATCTTGGCCCATTGCACCTTCACACGGGTGAAAGCCCGGCGTGCACCTTCGATGCAGACGGACCGCTTGATAACTTCCAGCCATGGGCAGGCATCCACAAGCCACCACACCAGGACGAAGTAGCTGTTGGGAAGGGCGTCGCCAGGACACATCCGGACTATAAAGCCCTTCATGGCCTGTTCGACCGCCTTGTGCAGCTCGACCAGTTGCTTCAGCTGGTTGCTCATAGGCATCGGGTGTTCGGTTCCAGTATACTGAGACCAGAACAACTTCTCCATTGAGCTTCCCTCCTCGTCCTGGTAGAACTGTGCGGCATCCGACACACTGCGGGGCAAATCTACGAATGCTCTTGGAGAGCTCCAGATTCGGGTAAGTAACAAGTAATTTACTTTCACATGCTTGCTTTGCATATAGAATGCCTTACCCGCCGCTATCTTCTTCATTGCATCAATCTCCTGGAGGGCCTTTTGGGCTTCGGCCTTGGCACTCTTTGCACTCTCAAGGGCCGAGGCAAGCTTGGACTCTCGCGTCTTCAAGTCAAGCTCCAACGCCTCGTGCTTCGTCACGAGACCGTGGAGCTCTTGCTGCACCTCGCCCACCCGTGCCTCTTGTTTTCCCCGCTCGGTGCGCTCCTGGGCCGCTTTGTTTTCGGCCTCGGATAGCGCTTGCTTCAGGGTCGCCACCTCGGTCGTGGCCCCTGCCAAATTTACGATGATCCTGTCATTTTGCAATCGCATTCTTTTTATATATATCCATAGACTAGGTACTACTTACCTTTGTTCTCCTCGAGCTGCCTCTTGGCAAGGCCGAGCTCTTCCTTGGACCCTTCGAGGTCCTGCTTCAGTGCGGCGACCTCCGGAGTCAGTGCGGCAGAGGCCAGCAGCGAAGCCTGCATACACATATAGACATATTTGTATTAGACTCCAGCGATATTGTTTGATCCTCTATTCGGCTTTTCTTTGTGAACACCGAACAGAGCATCAGGGGCTACTGTCTATGCGGTAATATTTTTCCTATATTTCAAATACTTACCTCAAAGCCTGTTAGAAGGCTGGCACAGGCTTCAGTCAGTCTGCTCTGAACCTTCTGGACCACCGCACTCATAATAGTGCGGTGCTCTTCGTCGATGGAAGTGCTACGAAGCGCTCCCAGCAGATTATCCGGTGCCTCTGGATGGACAAAGGTCACCGGCACAGGTGTCTTGCCCCTTTTGGAAGGAGGCCACCTGCCCGAGTCCGGAACCACTAGAGGTTCCGGTGCGGTGTTTGGCTGAGGGCCGAACTCGGAGCCCTCGGGAGCCTTGCTCCCTCTGCTCCCGGAGTCCGGAAGGTCGCCTTGAGGCGCCTCCGGGACTATTTCCCCTCGACCTGGTGCCTCTTGAGACAATACCTCGGCGTTGTCCGTAGGGCAAGGGGAGGTGGCGGTCGGAAGTGGATCGCTATCCATATCCGACGAGCCCATGGAGCCGTCCGACGATACATCGATACGGGCTCGTGGCGGTCTGCATAATCATAATTCGGCGTTAGGAGAAGCAGTGTGACAAAGGTATGCTATGAGTTACTTTGGCATCCGAATACTTACGACTTCGCCAGGGGCTTGGCCCTGAGCAGCCACCCGTCTTCGACTTCGGTGGCGGTGGTGGAGTAGTCCGGAAGGAGAGTCCTTCCCTTCTTGGACCCTTCGCCCCCCCGGTTGGGGCGGCCTTCCTTTTCTTGTCTCCCCCGACTGGAGGGGGAGCATCTTCATCTTCCTCCTCGTCTTCGGGGGAGGAGTGCGTCGCGGAGTTATCGAACGATGAGTCCGATAACACCTGGCGTCGGGAACTCTTTCGGGTTCCCTTGGCCTTCTTGGTCTTCTCCGGCACCTTGTAAGGAGCCAGAGTCAGCATCTCCATCAGGAGAGCGTCCGCAGTGTCTTCGGGCAGAGGGGCCGGACAGTTAATCTGCCCTGACATCTCCACCCAGTCCTGTCAAAGGCATGGAGCTCAGACCCCACACATGGTTAAGCTAGGGGAAATAAATATCCTACCAGATGTGTAGAACTCACCGAATGCGCTAGGCGCTTCGCGCTTAGCCCGCGGTCCTCGGTGAGAGAGGGGGGGGGACCTCGGCGCCCTTGAACAGCACCCTCCAAACGTCCTTGTGCGTCGTGTCGAAGAGCTCGCTCAGAGTCTAGTGCTGGGCTGGGTCAAACTCCCACAAATTGAAATCCCGTTGTTGACACGGGAGGATCCGGCAGATGAGCATGACCTGGACTATGTTGATAAGCTTGAGCTTCTTGCCTGCCATTTTCCGGATACATTTCTGGAGTCCGTCCAGCTCCACCGATGAACCTTGGGACAGGCCCTTCTCTTTCCAGGAGGTGAGCCGTGTGGGGATTCTGGATAGAAACTCGGGGGCCGCCACCTAGTTGGTGTCGCGCGGCTCGGTGATGTAGAACCAGGCTGATTGCCACCCCTTTATGGTCTCCACGAAGGAGCCTTCAAGCCATATAACATTGGGCATCTTGCCCACCATGGCTCCGCCGCATTCTGCTTGTTGCCCCCCACCACCTTCGGCTTGATATTAAAGGTCTTCAGCCACAGGCCAAAGTGGGGCCGGATGCGGAGGAAAGCCTCACACACGACGATGAACGCCGAAATGTTGAGGATGAAGTTTGGGGCCAGATCATGGAAGTCCAGCCCGTAGTAGAACATGAGACCGCATGCGAATGGATGAAGGGGAATTAAACCCCAGTCCATGGAGGAAGTGGTGGAGGAAAACTACCCTCTCATGAGGTTCCGGGGTAGGGACGATCTGCCCCGCAGCGGGCAGCCGATGTGCGATATTCGCGGCTAAGTATCCGGCTCCGCGCAGCTTCTTGATGTGTCCCTCTATAATGGAGGAAGCCATCCATTTGCCTCCTGCTCTGGACATGTTTGGAGAAGGTTGAGGAGAAGGATGTGGACTTGGGCGTTGGAGCTCAAGTGTGCAAGAATGGATGAGCAAGGAGGAGGAAGGCGTGGGTAGAAAAAGGTTAAACCTTGTCCCTTTATAAGGGCGGCCGAAACTATGCGCCCCCACTAGCCTGGTAAAACTCGCTTATCCCCGAAGCGCCGTAATCGATGGCGCGGTTGGGTTACCCACACCCGTATTGATGAGAATCCCATAATAAGGGGGACACGATCTCTGCTTTGACAAGACGTGTCAAGAAACTGCCTCGCGTTATGTGCGGGGCTAGTTAAAGGAAACGGTTCGAATAATCACCGGGCCACGGCATAATGTCATGTTGCCAAAACGTGTCAGCAGATTAGATTTGTGGAAATATTATTCTCTCTACGGTGGTATGTGGAACTTATTTTGCAGGGTCGGACACTATCCTTGTACTCAAAATTCTTCCGTGGTGTATTCGGAGGAGGAACCCGCCTTGCAATGCTGAAGACAACACTGCGCGCCGGACTCATCGTCATTGAAGCCTAGTTCAGGGGCTACTGAGGGAGTCCTGGATTAGGGGGTCTCTGGACAGCCGGACTATATCCTTTGGCCGGACTATTGGACTATGAAGATACAAGATTGAAGACTTTGTCTCATGTTCGGATAGGACTCTACTTGGCGTGGAAGGCAAGCTAGGCAATACGGATATGTATATCTCCTCCTTTGTAACCGACCTTGTGTAACCCTAGCCCCCTCCGGTGTCTATATAAACTGGAGGTTTTAGTCCGTAGGACAACATACAATCATACCATAGGCTAGCTTCTAGGGTTTAGCCTCTCCGATCTCGTGGTAGATCAACTCTTGTAATACTCATATCATCAAGAATAAATCAAGCAGGACATAGGGTTTTACCTCCATCAAGAGGGCCCAAACCTGGGTAAAACATTGTGTTCCCTGCCTCCTGTTACCATCTGCCTTAGATGCACAGTTTGGGACCCCCTACCCGAGATCCGCCGGTTTTGACACCGACAGTAATACTTTTGATGAAATTCCAATTTCAATCTTCTATAATTCCATGATCTCGTATCATCACATAGCCTATACCATATCAATGCATCTCCCTTCAAAGATAAAGGGAAGACCTTCTTCTTAGCAACATCATCGGGTATACCTGCAAGCTTAAATAATCCACAAACTTCATCCACATATATTAGGTGTTCATCAGGATGCTTTGTTCCATCTCCTATAAAAGGGTTAGCTAGCAGTTTTTCTATCATACTCGAGGGATACTCATAAGGAATTTCATTTTCATACTCATTTTCAATAGGTTTAGTAGGTTGAGGAGCAACTCTTTGCTGTACTGGTCGGGCTGAAGATACCCCGAACAAGCCCCTCAGAGGATTACTTTCCATAGTCACAAGTGACAGTAGATTTCAGCACACTATATAAATTTTTCCTTACCAAATTTCACCTACCAAAGGCGCTTCACTCCCCGGCAACAGCGCCAGAAAAGAGTCTTGATGACCCACAAAGTATAGGGGATCTATCTGTAGCGACCAGACCTCAAACAGTCTGATCTCTGTGCTCCGGTGTCATCCCTGGATCAGTAATGCTGACACCACACAGTACTCGGAGGATTTATAGCAGAGTAGCAATCACACACTTATTACATCGAGTGTCTCAAAAGAGAACTTATTACAATAAATATGGCTTAAGTCCATCTAATAACGATAACAGCGGAAGGCTTGGAAGATAAGTGAGTCCATCAACTCCAACGGCATCACTGAGTATAGAACCACGACCTAAAACTCCTTAATCGTCGTCTGAAAAGTCTGCAACATTAACGTTGCAGCCCGAAAACGGGTCAGCACATGGAATATGCTGGCAATGTAACACATAGAGAGTAATGGAATGAAACCGCTATACTATATGCATATTTGGCTGGTGGAAAGCTCTATGGTTACAGTTTTTGCATAAAGCCAATTTTTCCCTACTTTAAAGGAATAAATTTATTTAACTAACATGGTTAGCTAGCAGTTTTTCCCTATTTTTGCATAAAGGGTTAGCTAGCAGTTTTTCTATCATGATTAGTTTGTTACACTCTGCAGAGGTTTGTGCACTTTTCCCCACAAGACTCGATCGCCTCCGTTTGGTTTCTCGCACTACAGGGTGTTTGAGAAGACGGATGACCGAGACATAGTCTTTCAGAAGCGCTAGCACCTTACGATCGGGTAGACCGTACCACCTACATCCCCTACATCTGCTAGTCTACCACTGTAAGAGTTCGCACAACTTAGTCAACTATGCTAGAGCCCATAATAGCTTGTGGCTGCACACGGAAGTTTCTAGTATGAATAGTCTTATGATCCCTTTGAGCCTGGGTGGCGGTCCAAAAGAAAACAGGCAAGTCCTGGAATACCCAGGTGCCTCAATCCACCCAGATGTGTGTTTAAGTTGCCACCTTAGATAAACCATTAATTAACAATCTCACATCTGTCATGAATTTCACTCACCCAATCCACGTCTACTAGCATAACATGGCATAGGAAGCAAACGTAGAAGTAACTCCCAAAGATTTGATAATAAACAGGTAATAGGTACTACCTCATCTACTTCCCATCCCACAATTTAATTAGATCCTAATCATGCAATGTGTGAGGATTGATCTAATGCAATAAAACTGGGTAGTAGGAAAGGTATGATCAAAGTGTTACTTGCCTTGCTGATGATCCGGGAAACCTAGCGATTCGAAGTAACAGGCGGCGCTCTCCGGATACTCTATCGCAAACAAACAAACGAGCATACAATAAGTACTCATCTAATGCACAGGTAAAACTCAAATAAGAGATCTAACCAGAAGGTTCAACTTAAGAACTCCGGTTGGCAAAAAGAATCAAATCGAACGAAGCAACGAAAGACAAACGGCGAAAGAAAAACAACTTCGTTCTAGCAATCTGGATCTAGGGCAAATTTTACAGTAGAAAAATCTTGTTCAAGTTGGTTAAATGGATAGAGGGTTTCGAGACAAAACTCTAGGCGCTTGAATCGCCTGATTCCGATAAACGAGTGAAAAGTTAAACTAAAACGAAAATCGGATCAGGAATCGCGATCAGAAAAATCGCGGATTTAATCCGAGAAAAGAAAACTGACGAACAGTTTATCGAACGGACGTCCGTTAATAGAAACTAACTGGTGAACACGTTCGCTAAAACGAACGGATCGGGGAACGTTCACTAAATAACTAGATCAGAAAAAAATAAACCGATCTAGGGTTTCGAAAAAAAACTGAGGCGGTTTTTCTTTTTTTTTTTCAAAAAAAACCGAACGGCGAACGGCGGCGGGTATACCTCCGGCGGGGTACTCCGGCGGGCAGGGCGGGGCTCCGGCAGCGGCGGTGGCTATGCGGGGCGGCGGGGCGACGCAGCAGCGGCGGCGGCGGCGGCATCCGGCGCGCGGCGGCGGCGGCAGCAGCGCAGGCGGCGGGGCGGCTGTGGCTCAGCGGCTAGCTCGGGGCGGGGCGGGGTGAGGTGAGGGCGGCGGGGGTCCGGTATTTAAGAGAGGGGGGGCTGACTTGGGGAGGGGGTCGGGTGGCGGCGAGGCGGCTCCGGCTCGGACTCCTACCGAGTCCGGCGGCTGCTCGAGCGGGAGGCTGCGGCGGCTGGGCCGGCCTGGCTCGGCTGGGCCCTTGGCCCAGTCGGGCGTGGTTTTTTTTTTAAAATTCCGCTCGGAAGAAAAAGAAAAAGGAATACTAAATGGACTCCAAAAATTCCGAAATAAATTTTCACGGGCTTCTAAAATCAAGCCTCACAAGGTGAACATTTATTTGGGACCTAAATGCAATTTTTGAAAAACGCATTTTTCCTAAATTCAAATAAAACACCGAAAAACTCCGAAATAAAATCTTATTTGATTTTATTATTAAATCCTCAATATTTATTTATTTTGGGAAAGTCATTTTATTCCCTCTCTCATATTTTTGTAATAGAAATAATTGATGATAAAATAAATAAAATCAAATGATCCTATTCTCAAAATTTGAGAGAACTCAAATATGAAAATATCGAATTCCCCAACTCTCTTCGTGGGTCATTGAGTTGCGTAGAATTTCTAGGATCAACCAGAATGCAAAAGAAATATGATATGCATTGATGATCTAATGTATAACATTCCAAATTGAAAATTTGGGATGTTACAAACCTACCCCCTTAAGATGAATCTCGCCCTCGAGATTCGGGTTGGCTAGAAAATAGGTGAGGGTGGTCCTTGAACAAATCTTCCTCTCGCTCCCAGGTGGCTTCATCCTTTGAGTGGTGGCTCCACTGAACTTTGCAAAACTTGATAACCTTGCTGCGAGTAACTCGACTGGCAATCTCAAGAATCTTGACTGGTTTCTCCTCGTAGGTTAAATCTCTATCCAACTGAATAGTTTCCAAAGGCACTGTATCTCTCAACGGTATGTCAGCCATCTCCGCGTGACACTTCTTCAGTTGAGAAACGTGGAACACATCAGGAACTCCTGACAATCCTTCGGGAAATTCCAACTTGTAGGCCACTTCTCCCATACGTTCCAAAACTCGATATGGTCCTACAAATCGTGGCGCTAACTTCCCTTTAACTCCAAAACGCTTTGTTCCCCGAAGTGGTGATACTCGAAGATAAGCTCTATCTCCAACTTCGTAAACTGTCTCCTTGCGTTTCGAATCTGCATAACTTTTCTGTCTAGACTGGGCTACCTTGAGCCTATCGCGAATCAACTTCACCTTCTGTTCAGACTCTTTAATCAAGTCAGGACCAAACAACTGACGGTCTCCAACTTCGTCCCATGACAACGGTGTCCTGCACCTCCTTCCGTACAAGGCTACGAAAGGGGCCATCTTTAAACTGGTTTGGTAACTGTTGTTGTAAGAGAACTCTGCATATGGCAAATTATCGTCCCAACTAGATCCATAATCTAGCGCACAAGCTCTCAGCATATCCTCCAGAATCTGGTTTACTCTCTCGGTCTGTCCATCTGTCTATGGATGAAAAGCTGTACCGAACTCTAGCCTGGTACCCAAAGTTTCGTGCAACTGCTTCCAGAACATTGAGGTAAACTGGGTTCCTCTATCTGATACGATACTCCTTGGAACTCCATGCAGACATACGATCCTGGTCATGTATATCTTTGCCAACTTAGCACTGGTGTAAGTGGTCTTTACTGGGATGAAATGAGCTACTTTCGTCAATCGATCAACTACAACCCAAATTGAGTCATAGCCTGAACGAGTCCTGGGCAATCCCGTGATAAAATCCATGCCTAGCCTATCCCACTTCCATTCGGGTATCGGCAATGGTTGTAACAATCCTGCTGGCTTCTGATGCTCTGCCTTTACTCTCTGACATACATCACAAACGGCTACATACTCCGCTATATCCTTCTTCATTCCGGTCCACTAGAAAATATCCTTCAAATCTATATACATCTTGGTATTTCCTGGGTGAATTGAATATGGTGAATCGTGTGCCTCTTGCAAAATCAACTTCCTGATCTCTGGGTCATTGGGCACGTAAACGCGGTCTTCAAACTATAGGGTGTCGTGTTCATCCTCACGAAATCCTTTAGCTTTTCCTTTGCTCAGTTTCTCCTTTATAGTGGCAATCTCTTTGTCAGTTTTCTGAGCTTCCCTGATTCTATCCATCAAAGTTGACTGAATCTCCAATGCTTCTACATAGCCTCTCGGAACTATTTCCAAACATAGTTCACGAAGATTTTCTACTAACTCCTTGGGTATTTCTCCCATCATTAACGTATTGACATGGCTCTTACGACTTAATGCGTCAGCTACTACATTAGCCTTTCCGGGGTGATAATGTTATTTCATGTCATAATCTTTGATGAGCTCCAACCATCTCCTTTGTCTGAGATTTAACTCCTTCTGTGTGAAAATGTACTTCAAACTCTTATGATCCGTGTACACCTCACAATGATTTCCTATGAGAAAATGTGTCCATGTTTTCAATGCATGCACTACGGCTGCTAACTCCAAATCATGCGTAGCATAATTCAACTCATGAGGTTTCAGTTGTCTTGAGGCATATGAAACAACTCTCCCTTCCTGCATAAGCACTGCTCCAAGTCCTCGACGTGAAGCGTCGCAGTACACCTCATAATCCTTGGTCTGGTCTGGCAAAATCACCACTAGTGAGGTAACTAAGCGTTTCTTCAACTCCTGGAAACTAGCCTCACACTCCTCTGTCCATATGAACTTGGTATCCTTCTTTAATAACTCAGTAATAGGCTTCACAATCTTTGAGAAATTCTCAATAAATCTCCGATAGTATCCTGCGAGTCCAAGAAAACTCCGGATCTCTCCAACTGTTGTTGGGGCTTCCCACTTGATCACGGTTTCAACTTTAGTGGGATCTACTGCTATACCTTCACCAGATATAACATGTCCGAGGAATCATACTTCCTTTAACCAAAACTCACATTTGCTGAACTTGGCATATAGTTGATGTTCTCTGAGTTTTCCAAGTACCAAACGCAAATGCTCCTTATGTTCCTCTTCATTCCTCGAATAAACCAGGATATCATCAATGAACACTACGACGAACTTATCCAAAAACTCCATAAACACTTTGTTCATCATGTTCATAAAATAGGCAGGTGCCTTGGTCAGACCAAATAACATAACGGTATACTCATACAGCCCATACCTGGTGGTAAAAGCTGTCTTCGGAATATCCTGTTCTTGAATCTTCAACTGGTGGTATCCTGATCGCAGATCAATCTTGGAAAATACCTTAGCTCCTTGCAATCGATCAAACAGATCGTTGATCATTGGTAATGGGTACTTGTTCTTGATCGTTACTTCATTCAATCCTCGATAATCAACAACCATCCTTAACGATCCATCCTTCTTCTCCACTAGAAGTACTGGCGATCCCCAAGGTGAAGAACTTGGGCAAATATATCCCTTATCCAGTAACTCCTTAATCTGCTTCTTAATTTCCACCAAATCCTTTGCTGGCATCCTATATGGTCTCTTTGATATTGGCCCTATGCCTGGCAATAGCTCAATCAAGAACTCAATATCTCTATCCGATGGCATGCCTGGCAACTCTTCTGGAAATACATCAGGGAAATCGCTTACCACTGGTACTTCCTCCTGCACGACTCTTGTTAGGCAATTTACTTGGGCCCTCTTTGGCACATGCCGGGATACATACTTGATCCTTCTCCCTTCTGGGGTAGTAAGCAAAATTGACTTACTAGCACATTCAATATTCCCTTCATACTTTGATAACCAATCTATGCCGAATATCATGTCCAATCCTTGAGATTCCAGTACTATTAGGTCTGAGGGAAAAACATAGTTACCAATCCTTAATGGCAACCGATCACACCATAGACTAGCCACATACTCTGCTCCAGGCGAGGTTACTAACATGGGTGACCTAAGGGCTTGGGTTGGTAGGTTATACTTATCCACAAATCCCCTTGAGATGTATGAATGCGATGCACCAGTATCAAAAAGAACTAGTGCAGTAAATGACTTAACCAAACACTTACCTATTACTGCATCGGGCTGAGCTTCAACCTCCTCCACGCTAACGTGGTTCACCTGTCCCCTTTTGAAAGGGTTCGGCTTCTTCCCAGAACTTCCATTGGTATTTCCATTTTGTAATTCAGGACATTCATTGGCATAATGTCCTGTCTTCAAACACTTAAAGCAAGTGACTTGGCTTAGGTCCTTCTTGGCTGGGGTTGAGGGGTTGGTGCGGTTCTGGCCGTTGCTTCCTCCATTGCCATTACCATTCTTGGTGCCATTGTGATTGTGCGAGCTACCTCCTCCATGAGTATGCTGAAAATGTCCTCCCGGTCTAGGGGTAAAACGTGGCTTCTGCTGAGCTCCTGAATTGTACTTTCCTTGTCCATATTTCCTCTTACGATTCTCAATTTGCTGCTGCTTCCCTTCAATCATAAGTGCACGATCTACCAACTCCTGGTAGTTGTTGAAGGTGGCTACCATTAACTGCATGCTCAACTCATCATTCAGTCCTTCCAGAAACTTCTCCTGCTTAGCTGCATCCGCAGCGACGTCATCTGGGGCATAACGTGCTAACTTACTAAATTCCTCCACATACTGGCCAACTGTCCGTCCTCCTTGGCGCAAGTTACGAAACTCATGCTTCTTCATGGCCATAGCTCCTGATGAAACATGGGCAGTATGGAAAGCCTGCTGAAACTGGTGCCATGTGACAGTGTCTACAGGAAAAGTGGCTGTGAAATTCTCCCACCATGATGCTGTGGGTCCTTCTAGCTAATGTGCGGCAAACTTCACCTTCTCCGCATCTGTGCATCCTGCTGTGGTCAACTCTCTAGCTATCTTGCGGAGCCAATCATCTGCTACTATCGGCTCGGTGCTACTGGAAAACACCGGCAGATTCAGCCTAAGAAAATGGGCTAAGTGGTCAACAGGTGGTGGTGGTGGTGGGTTGTTGTTGTTGTTCCCCTGATTCTGATTCTGGACTAGCAACTGCATCAATGTGTTCTGCTGCTGGATCAATTGGGTGAGCTCCGGTGGAAAGGCAAATCCGGGGTCACGTCTCGGAGGCAACTGTGGGTTTAGAAAAGATGAGATATAAGAATGGAGGGGGTCTAAAGAGAAAACACTACCCATATGCACATGAGGCAAAAGCAAACAATTCACTTCAATCAGTCAAACAAGGGCATACAATCGATCTGACTATCGCAAAAGTGCTCGGACTACTATATTTACATGGTGGACTACTACTACTGATGAGGTGGTCTACTAGAATTATTCTTCGGTTGCAGACTCCATGATATCTGCTCCAGCTTCATCAACATAGTCATCATCGCTACTATCTGCTTCCGAGTCGGTGCCGTCGATGATGATGTAGTCTTCCGGGCTAATTTCCTGGGGTTCTTCGTCTTCATCTACTGGCGTAGGGCCTCCCATAAATATTCCAATCTTCTTGATCAGGTCGTCATTCTTCTCCACCAATACTTCAATTTCTTCTTCATAATCTTCACATGTAGCCTTGAGTTCTTCCTCCAGTTCCTTGATTCTTGTCTAAGCCTTCTTCAGATCTATCATGTCGGCGCACATCTGGTTCTCCTGTCGTCGAATGTGCTGATTTAATTCCTGGATAAAAGCTGCAATTGAGCTATCCTTCCTGGTGCTAATCATCTCCCAGTGTTCATCTCGGCGCCCACAAATCTGGTAGATAGTATCCTTGAGATCCTTGAGGTAGACTTCTCCAATGCGTCCCATGGCGATGTGAGCTGCCATGCTCTATCCTAGACTCCAAGTTGGTGCATCAAATGAAAACTCTATGGGCTCGGTGACTGGCATGAACGTCCTGCCTGGAACTTGAACTTGAATCATCCAGCGCTCTTCTTCTGGTAAAGTGGCGTTGTAGGTTCCCGTGAAGCTTGGTACTCCTATGTTCAGGTATCTAGTGACTTCCTTCAAGTGTCGTCCAAAGGGTGTATCTTCATCCGGTTGTGAGAACTTGTTCCTTGCATCCGCCATCCTAAAGAGTAGAAAAGATGAGAAGTCAGAAAAGAAGAGAGAGTGAATAGTGATCTAGGTCTTTTAGCTTAGTGGTCGTGTCCTACAGTCAGCGTGTGCTCTGATACCATCTCTGTAGCGACCAGACCTCAAGCAGTCTGATCTCTGTGCTTCGGTGTCATCCCTGGATCAGTAATGCTGACACCACACAGTACTCGGAGGATTTATAGCAGAGTAGCAATCACACACTTATTACATCGAGTGTCTCAAAAGAGAACTTATTACAATAAATATGGCTTAAGGCCATCTAATAATGATAACAGCGGAAGGCTTGGAAGATAAGTGAGTCCATCAACTCCAACGGCATCACTGAGTATAGAACCACGACCTAAAACTCCTTAATCGTCGTCTGAAAAGTCTGCAACATTAACGTTGCAGCCCGAAAACGGGTCAGCACATGGAATATGCTAGCAATGTAACACATAGAGAGTAATGGAATGAAACCGCTATACTATATGCATATTTGGCTGGTGGAAAGCTCTATGGTTACAATTTTTGCGTAAAGCCAATTTTTCCCTACTTCAAAGGAATAAATTTA
This sequence comes from Triticum urartu, assembly GCF_003073215.2. Classification (NCBI taxonomy): domain Eukaryota; kingdom Viridiplantae; phylum Streptophyta; class Magnoliopsida; order Poales; family Poaceae; genus Triticum; species Triticum urartu. The sequence goes on along the minus strand of NC_053024.1, from coordinate 626,915,434 downwards.
TTTAACTAACATGGTAGTTGTTAAACATTGAGAATGGTTGACAGCATTCTCAATCCCAATTAAGCACTATCATTAAACATAACCCAACAAAATTAATTTAGAGTAACATGTTGAGATTCACATGAAAATCCAGGTACTAGATACTCAAGATGTCCATAACCGGGGACACGGCTAATCATGATTAGTTTGTTACACTCTGCTGATCGGTGAACGGATCGGTGAACGTTCACTAAATAACTAGACCATAAAAAAATAAACCGTTCTAGGGTTTCGAAAAAAAAACCGAGGCGGTTTTTCTTTTTTTTTCCAAAAAAACCGAACGGCGAACGGCGGCGGGTATACCTTCGGCGAGGTACTCCGGCGGGCGGGGCGGGGCTCCGGCGGAGGCGGTGGCTATGCGGGGCGGCGGGGCGACGCAGCAGCGGCGACGACGGCGGCGGCGGCAGCAGCGCAGGCGGCGGGGCGGTTCACAAAAATCAAATGATCCTATTCTCAAAATTTGAGAAAACTTAAATATGAAAATAACGAAATCCCCAATTCTCTCCGTGGGTCATTGAGTTGCGTAGAATTTCTAGGATCAACCAGAATGCAAAAGAAATATGATATGCATTGATGATCTAATGTATAACATTCCAAATTGAAAATTTGGGATGTTACACTATCGTAGTCCTTTTGATAAGTAAGAGTGTCGAACCCAACGAGGAGTAGAAGGAAATGATAAGCGGCTTTCAGCAAGGTATTCTTTGCAAGTACTGAAATGAGTGGTAACAGATAGTTTTGTGATGAGATAATTTGTAACGAGCAACAGGTAACAAAAGTAAATAAAGTGCAGCAAGGTGGCCCAATCCTTTTTGTAGCAAAGGACAAGCATGGACAAACTCTTATATAAGGAAAAACGCTCCTGAGGACACATGGGAATATCATCAAGCTAGTTTTCGTCACGTTCATATGATTCACGTTCGGTACTTTGATAATTTGACATGTGGGTGGACCGGTGCTTGGGTGCTGTTCTTACTTGAACAAGCATCCCACTTATGATTAACCTCTATTGCAAGCATCCGCAACTACAACAAAAGTATTAAGGTAAACCTAACCATAGCATGAAATATATGGATCCAAATCAGCCCCTTACGAAGCAACGCATAAACTAGGGTTGAGGCTTCTGTCACTCTAGCAACCCATCATCTACTTATTACTTCCCAATGCCTTCCTCTAGGCCCAAATAATGGTGAAGTGTTATGTAGTCGACGTTCACATAACACCACTAGAGACTAGACAACATAAATCTTATCAAAATATCGAACGAATACCAAATTCACATGACTACTAATAGCAAGACTTCTCCCTTGTCCTCAGGAACAAACGTAACTACTCAAAAAGCATATTCATGTTCACAATCAGAGGGGTAATAATATTCATAAAGGATCTGAACATATGATCTTCCACCAATTAAACCAACTAGCATCAACTACAAGGAGTAATTAACACTACTAGCAACCTACTAGCACCAATCCCGGACTTGAAGACAAGAATCAGATACAAGAGATGAACTAGGGTTTTGAGATGAGATGGCGCTGATGAAGATGTTGATGGAGATTGCCCTCTCCCGATGAGAGGAGCATTGGTGATGATGATGGCGATGATTTCCCCCTCCGGGAGGGAAGTTTCCCTGGCAGAACAGCTCTGCCGGAGCTCTAGATTGGATCCGCCAAGGTTCCGCCTCGTGGCGGCGGAGTTTTGTCCCGAAAGGTTGCCCCTTAGTTTTTTCTCGACGAAAGACTTCATATAGGAGAAGATGGTCATCGGAGAGCCACCAGGGGGCCCATGAGGTAGGGGGCGCGCCCTAGGCCTCCCCACCCTCGTGAGAAGGGTGTGGGCCCCCTGGTCTTCATCTTTGGCGAGGATTTTTCATTATTTATTATAAGGTATTCCATGGAGTTTCAGGACTTTTGGAGTTGTGCAGAATAGGTCTCTAATATTTGCTCCTTTTCCAGCCCAGAATTCCAGCTGCCGGCATTCTCCCTCCTTATGTAAACCTTGTAAAATAAGAGAGAATAACCATAAGTATTGTGACATAATATGAAATAACAGCCCATAATGCAATAAATATCGATATAAAAGCATGATGCAAAATGGACGTATCACCCCCGAGTCGAGCGAATCGACCCGGTGGCTGGGTTCGGCTTAAGGTTTCAAAGTGGTGCACAAATGTAGAGACATGATAGCTTGGTCGCAAAAGGGGTAGCCCCCGAGCGTCGTTCAGGGACCCCATAGTTTTGAGATGATCACAAAAGACGGTGATACATACGTGTTCACAGCTAACTGTAAAACGGGCAAAGTAGCTCCGCGTTCCGTGGCCGGGTTGTTTCTTCGGCGGTTGTGTCTCTCTTGTGCTTGTTCGACTTGCGGGGGTCGATGAGGTAGTAGGCATTGTGATCGCATAGGGCCTTGCTGACGATGAAGGGGCCCTCCCATGGGGAGGACAGCTTGTGCTGGCTAGTCTGCTGCAGGACGAGTCGGAGGACGAGGACTCCCTCTCGAAAAGCGAGGGGCTTGATCTTCCTGCTGTGGTAGTGCCTCAGACCTTGCTGGTAGATGGATGAGCGACTGAGTGCTTGGAGACGTGCTTCTTCGAGCAAGTCAACACCGTCTTCGTGGGCTTCTTTTGCTTTGGCTTCCATGTACATCGTGAAGCGCGGCGAGTCGAACTCGACGTCGGTCGGGATGACGGCTTCTGCTCCATAGACGAGAAAGAATGGGGTGAACCCGGTTGACCGGTTGGGCGTGGTGCAGAGACTCCAGAGAACAGCCAGCAACTCGCTGAGCCAGCTGCCGGGGGAGCGGACGAGCGGCTCGACGAGCCGCGGCTTGATGCCGGATAGTATGAGGCCGTTGGCCCGCTCGACCTGGTCGTTGGACTACGGATGTGCAATGGAGGCCAGGTCATGGCGGATGCCAGAGACGGAGCAGTACTGCGCGAGTGCGCCCTTGGCGAAGTTGGTGCCGTTGTCCGTGATGATGCTGTTCGGCATGCCGTAGCGCACCGCAACGTCCTTGATAAATCGAACGGCCGTTGGACCGTCCAGCTTCTTGATCAGCCTTGCCTCGATCCACTTGGTGTATTTGTCCACCGCTACCGGCAAGTGCACCATGCTGCCTCGAGCGGTCTTGTAGGGTCCCACCATGTCGAGTCCCCAGACCATGAAGAGCCAGACAATCGGGATGGTCCGGAGCGCCGACGCCGGCTGGTGGCTACGCTTGCTGAAGCATTGGTATCCCTCGCACTTGAGGATGAGCGACTCGGCGTCTTCGAGGGTCGTGGGCCAGTAGAAACCATGGTGGAAAGCCTTGGTCACCAGGGACCGCGAGGCGGCATGGTGCCCGCACTCGCCCTGGTGTATGTCGATGAGGATCTCAATGCCCTTGTCTTGTTCGATGCAGCGCTGGAACACGCGCGGTGGAGCTGCGCTTGACGAGTTCGTTGTTGATGATGCTGTAGGCGGACGCTCGACGCTGTACTTGTCGAGCTACGGTCTCGTCCATGGGGAGGACCCCATTTTCTAGGAACTCTGAAATGGGCAGGGCCTAGGATGGTGCCGCGACCCTGGTGAGGATGGCCATCGCGACGGGTTCCGGGGTGGCAGCCCGCTAGCCGGGTTCAGCGGCCCCAGGGCTGGGTTGGGGTGTGGTCGAGCTGACTGGAGCAGACCCCGGGCCGGGTTGAGGCGCGACTAGGTCGGTCGGAGCAGTCCCCGGGCCGGGTTGAGGCGCGGTCGGGTCGTATGGGACATGGATGGACTCAGAGTCCGGAGACGGCTTGACGGACGGCTTGTGCAGGTGCTCGAGAGAGACACCGGACGGAATGGACTACCGGGATGAGGCGATTTTGGCGAGCATGTCGGCCGCTTCACTCTCCGCGCACGGGACGTGGAGGAACTCGCAGCCTTTGAAGAATCCGGACAGCTTCTGGAGGAGGAAGTGGTAGCTCTCCATGTTGGAGTCGTGGGCGCCCCACTCGCCGGAGCACTGCTCGACTACCAGGTCCGAGTTGACGAAGCACATGATTCACCGGATGCCGAGTTCCTTGGCAAGCCGGAGGCCGTGCACAAGGGCTTCGTACTCGGCGACGTTGTTGGAGGCGGCAAAGTGGATCTGTAGCGCATACTTGAGCCGGTCGCCCTTGGGGGAGGACTGCACGATGCCGGCCCCCATGCCGAGTCGCATCTTCGACGTCGAAGTGCATGCGCCAGTGCGTCGAGTCTGGCGGCGGTGGTAGGTACTGGGTCTTAGTCCAGTCGACGAGGAAGTCGGCCAAAGCCTGGGACTTGATCGTGGTGCGGGGATCGTAGAAGATGGTGTGGCCGGCTAGCTCGATCGCCCACTTGGCGACCCGGCCAGAGGCATCCCGGCACCCGATGATATCGCCGAGAGGGTCCGTGCTGACCACGGTGAAGACATGCTCTTGGAAGTAGTGCTTCAGCTTCTTGGCAGTGAAGTACACGCCGTAACACATCTTCTGGTAGTGCGGGTAGTTTTGCTTCGAGGCGGAGAGCACCTCGCTCAGGTAGTAGATGGGACGCTGGACGACTTGAACCTTGTCCTTCTCTGGTCGCTCGACCACCATCACCGTGATGACCGACCGCGAGGTCGCGGCGACATAGAGCAACAACGACTCCTTCTCGGCCGGGGCGGCCAGGACAGGTGCGGTGGAGAGCATGTGTTTGAGATCCCAGCAGGCTTCGTCCGCCTAGTTGTTCCACTCGAACGACATTGTCTTCTTCATCAGCTGATACAGGGGCAAGGCCCTCTCGCCCAGCCGGGTAAGAAACCGGCTGACCAAGGCCAAGCAGTCGGTGAACTTCTGGACATCGTGCAGCCAAGCCGGCTTGTGCATGCGCTCGATGGCCTTGATCTTCTCCGGGTTTGCCTCAATGCCGCGCTATGAGACGAGGAAGCTGAGTAGCTTTCCGGCCGGGACGCCGAAAACGCATTTTTCCGGGTTGAGCTTGACCTTGTATTCTGATACGTCCATTTTGCATCATGCTTTTATATCGATATTTATTGCATTATGGGCTGTTATTACACATTATGTCACAATATTAATGCATATTCTCTCTTATTTTACAAGGTTTACATAAAGAGGGAGAATGCCGACAGCTGGGATTCTGGGCTGGAAAAGGCGCAAATATTAGAGACCTATTCTGCACAGCTCCAAAAGTCTTGAAACTTCACGGAAGACATTTTCAGAATATATAAAAATACTCAGCGGAAGAAATTCACCAGGGGGGCCACACCCTGCCCACGAGGGTGGGGGTGCGCCCCCTACCTCGTGGGCCCCCTGGTGGCCCTCCGGTGGCCATCTTCTGCTATATGAAGTCTTTCGATGGGAAAAAATAATAAGCCATCTTCTCGGACGAAACTCCACCGCCACGAGGCGGAACCTTGGCGGAACAAATCTAGGGTTCTGGCGGAGCTGTTCTGCCGGGGAAACTTCCCTCCCGGAGGGGGAAATCATCGCCACCGTCATCACCAACGCTCCTCTCATCGGGAGAGGGCAATCTCCATCAACATCTTCATCAACACCATCTCCTCTCCAAACCCTAGTTCATCTCTTGTATCCAATTCTTGTCTCCAAGTCCGGGATTGGTGCTAGTAGGTTGCTAGTAGTGTTAATTACTCCTTGTAGTTGATGCTGGTTGGTTTAATTGGTGGAAGATCATATGTTCAGATCCTATATGCATATTAATACCCCTCTGATTATGAAAATGTTTATGCTTTGTGAGTAGTTACTTTTGTTCCTGAGGACATGGGAGAAGTCTTGCTATTAGTAGTCATGTGAATTTGGTATTCGTTCGATATTTTGATGAGATGTATGTTGTCTCTCCTCTAGTGGTGTTATGTGAACGTCGACTACATGACACTTCACCATTGTTTGGGCCTAGAGAAAGGCATTGGGGAGTAATAAATAGATGATGGGTTGCTAGAGTGACAGAAGCTTAAACCCTAGTTTATGCGTTAATTCATAAGGGGCTGATTTGGATCCATATGTTTCATGCTATGGTTAGGTTTACCTTAATAATTTTGTTGTAGTTGCGGATGCTTGCAATAGAGGTTAATCATAAGTGGGATGCTTGTCCAAGTAAGGGCAGTACCCAAGCACCGGTCCACCCACATACCAAATTATCAAAGTACCGAACGCGAATCATATGAGCGTGATGAAAACTAGCTTGACGATATTCCCATGTGTCCTCGGGAGCGCTTTTCTCTATATAAGAGTTTGTCTAGGCTTGTCCTTTGCTACAAAAAGATTTTGGCCACCTTGCTGCACTTTATTTACTTTTGTTACTTGTTGCTCGTTACAAATTATCCTATCACAAAACTATCTGCTACCACTTATTTCAGTACTTGCAGAGAATACCCTTTTGGAAACCGCTTATCATTTCCTTTCTGCTCCTCGTTGGGTTCGACACTCTTACTTATCGAAAGGACTACGATAGATCCCCTATACTTGTGGGTCATCAAGACTCTTTTCTGGCGCTGTTGCCGGGGAGTGAAGTGCCTTTGGTAGGTGGAATTTGGTAAGGAAAAATATATATAGTGTGCTGAAATTTACTGTCACTTGTTACTATGGAAAGTAATCCTCTGAGGGGCTTGTTCAGGGTATCTTCACCCCGACCAGTAGAGCAAAGAGTTGTTTTTGAAAAGGATCCGGGTTCCGTTTCCTGCCTGGGGTTCATCCCCCCGACAATATTTATCGGTCAAACCGCATAACGATATACGTTGTTCCCTTTGTCATCGGTATGTTACTTGCCCGAGATTCGATCGTCAGTATCTCAATACCTAGTTCAATCTCATTACCGGAAAGTCCCTTTACTCGTTTCGTAATGCATCATCCCGTAACTAACTCATTAGTCACATTGCTTGCAAGGCTTATAGTGATGTGCATTACCGAGAGGGCCCACAGATACCTCTCCGATACTCGGAGTGACAAATCCTAATCTTGATCTATGCCAACTCAACAAACACCATCAGAGACACCTGTAGAGCATCTTTATAATCACCCAGTTACGTTGTGACGTTTGATAGCACACAAGGTGTTCCTCCAATATTCGGGAGTTGCATAATCTCATAGTCGGAGGAACATGTATAAGTCATGAAGAAAGCAGTAGCAATGAAACTGTAACGATCATCGTGCTAAGCTAACGGATGGGTCAAGTCAATCACATCAGTCTCTAATAATGTGATCCCGCTTATCAAATGACAACTCTTTGTCAATGGCTAGGAAACTTAGCCATCTTTGATTAACGAGCCTGTCAAGTAGAGGCATACTAGTGACACTCTGTTTGTTTATGTATTCACACATGTACTAAGTTTCCGGTTAATAAAATTCAAGTATGAATAATAAACATTTATAATGATATAAGGAAATATAAATAACAACTTTATTATTGCCTCTAGGGCATATTTCCTTCAGTCTACATAGTTCTCGAACCCGTAGGGTCCGCACGCTTAACGTTCGATGACGATTTGTATTATGAGTTAAGTGATTTGATGACCGAAGTTTGTTTGGAGTTCCAAATGAGATCACGGACATGACAAGGAGTCTCGAAATGGTTGAGAGGTAAAGATTCATATATTGGAAGGTTACATTCGGACACCGGAATGGTTTCGGGAAGTTTCGGAGTACCGGGGGTTACCGGAACCCCCCGGGAAGTTAATGGGCCATCATGGGACTTAGTGGAGAAAAGGGAGGGCCGGCTAGGAGGTGGCGTCCCCCCTTGCCAATCCGGATTGGACAAGGGGTGGGGGCGGTGCCCCACTTTCCCTCTCCCACTCCTTCTCTCTTTCCCCTTTTTGTTACTCCGGAAAAGGAAAAAAGGAGAAGGGGAATCCTACTAGGACTAGGGAGTCCTAGTAGGACTCCCCACACTTGGCGCGCCCCTAGGGGGGCGGCCTCCTCCTCCCCCCTTTATATACGAAGGTGGGGGGCACCCCAAAGGCACAACAGACATCTCTTAGCCGTGTGCGGTGCCCCCCTCCAAAGTTTACCACCTCGGTCATATCGTCATAGTGCTTAGGCGAAGCCCTGCGCCGGTAGCTTCATCATCACCGTCACCATGCCGTCGTGCTGACGGAACTCTCCGTCGTCCTCAACTGGATCAAGAGATCGAGGGACGGCATCATGCTGAACGTGTGCTGAACACGGAGGTGCCTTACGTTCGGTGCTAGGATCGGTTGGATCATGAAGACGTTCGACTACATCAACCGCGTTACTAAACGCTTACGCTTTCGGTCTATGAGGGTATGCAGACACCCTATCCCCTCTCGTTGCTATGCATCTCCAAGATATATCCTGCGTGATCGTAGGAATTTTTTTGAAATACTGCGTTCCCCAATAGTGGCATCCGAGCCAGGTCTATGTGTAGATGTTTTATGCATGAGTAGAACACAAAGAGTTGTGCGCGATAATAGTCATACTGCTTACCACCAACGTCTTACTTTGATTTGACGGTATTGTTGGATGAAGCGGCCCGGAACAGGCCCCAAGATGGGATCTCGTGCATACAGAAAGTTACGGCGGTGGAATTAGGGTTTTGGCTCCTGTTCTGATCGTTTGGGGGTACGTGGATATATATAGGAGGAAGAAGTACGTCGGTGGAGCAACAGGGGGCCCACGAGAGCGGGGGCACGCCTTGTAGGGTAAGGTGCGCCGCCCTACCTCATGGCCTCCTGTTACGTGCCTTGGCGTAGGGTCCAAGTCTCCTGAGTTGTATTCGATGAGAAAATCACGTTCCTAAAGGTTTCATTCCGTTTGGCCTCCGTTTGATATTCCTTTTCTTTGAAACCCTAAAACAGGCAAAAAAACAGCAATTTTGGGCTAGGCCTCTGGTTAATAGGTTAGTCCCAAAAATAATATAAAAGTGGATAATAAAGCCCAATAATGTTAGATAATATAGCATGGAGCAATCAAAAATTATAGATATGTTGGAGACGTATCAAGCATCCCCAAGCTTAATTCCTGCTCGTCCTCGAGTAGGTAAATGATAAAAACAGAATTTTGATGCGGAGTGCTACTTGGCATAATTTTAATGTAATTCTTCTTAATTGTGGTATGAATATTCAGATCCGAAAGATTCAAGACAAAAGTTCACATTAACATAAAAATAATAATACTTCAAGCATACTTACTAAGCTATTATGTCTTCTCAAAATAACATGGCCAAAGAAAGTTATCCCTACAAAATCATATAGTCTAGTTATGCTCCATCTTCAGCACACAAAATATTTAAATCATGCACAACCCCGATGACAAGCCAAGCAATTGTTTCATACTTTTGACATTCTCAAAACTTTTTCAATTTTCACGCAATACATGAGCGTGAGCCATGGACATAGCACTATAGGTGGAATAGAGTGGTGGTTGTGGAGAAGACAAAAAGGGAGAAGATAGTCTCACATCAACTAGGCATATCAATGGGCTATGGAGATGCCCATCAATAGATATCAATGTGAGTGAGTAGGGATTGCCATGCAACGGATGCACTAGAGCTATAAGTATTTGAAAGCTCAAAAAGAAACTAAGTGGGTGTGCATCCAACTTGCTTGCTCATGCAGACCTAGGGCATTTTGAGGAAGCCCATCATTGGAATATACAAGCCAAATTCTATAATGAAAAATTCCCACTAGTATATGAAAGTGATAACATGAGAGACTCTCTATTATGAAGATCATGGTGCTACTTTGAAGCACAAGTGTGGTAAAAGGATAGTAGCATTGCCCCTTCTCTCTTTTTCTCTCATTTTTTTATTTGGGCCTTTTCTCTTTTTTTATGGCCTCTTTTTTTCGTCCGGAGTCTCATCCCGACTTGTGGGGGAATCATAGTCTCCATCATCCTTTCTCACTGGGACAATGCTCTAATAATGATGATCATCACACTTTTATTTTTCTTACAACTCAAAAATTACAACTCGATACTTAGAACAAAATATGACACTATATGAATGCCTCCGGCGGTGTACCAGGATATGCAATGACTCATGAGTGACATGTATGAAAGAATTATGAACGGTGACTTTGCCACAAATACGATGTCAACTACATGATCATGCTAAGCAATATGACAATGATGAAGTGTGTCATAAGAAACGGAACGATGGAAAGTTGCATGGCAATATATCTCGGAATGACTATGGAAAGGCCATAATAGGTAGGTATGGTGGCTGTTTTGAGGAAGGTATATGGTGGGTGTATGATACCGGCGAAAAGTGCGCGGTATTAGAGAGGCTAGCAAAGGTGGAAGGGTGAGAGTGCATATGATCCATGGACTCAACATTAGTCATAAAGAACTCATATACTTATTGCAAAAATCTACAAGTTATCAAAGCAAATTATTACACGCATGCTCCTCGGGGGATAGATTGGTAGGAAAATACCATCGCTCGTCCCCGACCGCCACTCATAAGGAAGACAATCAAAAAAATAAATCATGCTCCGACTTCATCACATAATGGTTTACCATACGTGCATGCTACGGGAATCACAAACCTCAACACAAGTATTTCTCAAATTCACAACTACTCAACTAGCACAACTTTAATATTACCATCTTCATATCTCAAAACAATTATCAAGTATCAAACTTATCATAGTATTCAACACACTCATAAGAAAGTTTTATTATTAATCTTGTATACCAAGCATATTAGAATTTTAAGAAAATTACCATGCTATTTAAGACTCTCAAAATAATCTAAGTGAAGCATGAGAGATCAATAGTTTCTATAAAACAAATCTACCACCGTGCTCTAAAAGATATAAGTGAAGCACTAGAGCAAAATTATATGACTCAAAAGATATAAGCGAAGCACATAGAGTATTCTAACGAATTCCAAATTATGTATGGCTCTCTCAAAAGGTGTGTACAGCAAGGATGATTGTGGTAAACTAACAAATAATACTCAAATAATACAAGACGCTCCAAGCAAAACACATATCATGTGGTGAATAAAAATATAGCTCCAAGTAAAGTTACCGATAGAAGTAGACGAAAGAGGGGATGCCTTCCGGGGCATCCCCAAGCTTTGGATTTTAGGTGTCCTTAGATTATCTTGGGGGTGCCATGGGCATCCCCAAGCTTAGGCTCTTGCCACTACTTGTTCCATAATCCATCAAATCTTTACCCAAAACTTGAAAACTTCACAACACAAAACTTAAAGTAGAAAATCTCGTGAGCTCCGTTAGCGAAAGAAAACAAAAGACCACTTCAAGGTAATGTAATGAACTCATTATTCATTTATATTGGTGTTATACCTACTGCATTCCAACTTCTCTATGGTTTATAAACTATTTTACTAGCCATAGATTCATCAAAATAAGCAAACAACACACGAAAAACAGATTCTGTCAAAAACAGAACAGTCTGTAGTAATCTGTAGCTAGCGCAAGATCTGGAACCCCAAAAATTCTAAAATAAATTTCTGTACGTGAGGAATTTATCTATTAAACAATCTTAAAAAATAACTAACTAAGTATCACTCTCCAAATAAAAATGGCAGCAGTTCTCGTGAGTGCTAAAGTTTCTGTTATTTACAGCAAGTTCAACAAAACTTTCCCCAAGTCTTCCCAACGGTTCTACTTGGCACAAACACTAATTAAACACAAAAACACAACTAAAATAGAGGCTAGATAAATTATTTATTAAATAACAGCAAGGAAAAATATTGGGTTGTCTCCCAACAAGCGCTTTTCTTGAAAGCCTTATAGCTAGGCATACTATTTCAACGATACTCACATGAAAGACTAGAATTGAAGCACAAAGAGAGCATCATAAAACACATGACAAACACATCTAAGTCTAACATACTTCCTATGCATAGGCATCTTATAGGCGAACAAAGTATCAAGGCAAGCAAAAACTAGCATATGCAAGGAAGAGGAAAGAAACAATAGCAATCTCAACATAACGAGAGGTAATTTAGTAACATGAAAATTTCTACAACCATATTTTCCTCACTTATAATAATTACATGTGGGATCATAAGCAAATTCAACAAAATAGCTATCACATAGAGTATTTTCAACATGATCCACATGCATGCAAAGTTGACACTCTTCCTATTGGAAATATGCCATAGAGGCAATAATAAATTAGTTATTATTATATTTCCTTGTTCATAATAATCGTTTATTATCCATGCTAGAATTGTGTATTGATAGGACTCAGATACATGTGTGGATACATAGACAACACCATGTCCCTAGTAAGCCTCTAGTTGACTAGCTTGTTGATCAATAGATGGTTACGATTTCCTGACCATGGACATTGGATGTCGTTGATAACGGGATCACATCATTAGGAGAATGATGTGATGGACAAGACCCAATCCTAAGCCTAGCACAAGATCGTGTAGTTCGTATGCTAAAGCTTTTCTAATGTCAAGTATCATTTCCTTAGACCATGAGATTGTGCAACTCCCGGATACCGTAGGAATGCTTTAGGTGTACCAAACGTCACAACGTAACTTGGGTGGCTATAAAGGTGCACTGCGGGTATCTCCGAAAGTGTCTGTTGGGTTGGCATGAATCGAGACAGGGATTTGTCACTCCGTGTAACGGAGAGGTATCTCTGGGCCCACTCGGTAGGACATCATCATAATATGCACAATGTGACCAAGGAGTTGATCACGGGATGATGAGTTACGGAACGAGTAAAGAGACTTGCCGATAACGAGATTGAACGAGGTATCGGGATACCGACGATCGAATCTCGGGCAAGTAGCGTACCGATAGACAAAGGGAATTGTATACAGGATTGATTAAATCCTCGACATCGTGGTTCATCCGATGAGATCATCGTGGAACATGTGGGAGCCAACATGGGTATCCAGATCCCGCTGTTGGTTATTGACCGGAGAGTCGTCTCGGTCATGTCTGCGTGTCTCCCGAACCCGTAGGGTCTACACACTTAAGGTTCGGTGACGCTAGGGTTGTAGAGATATTAGTATGCGGTAACCCAAAAGTTGTTCGGAGTCCCGGATGAGATCCCGGACGTCACGAGGAGTTCTGGAATGGTCTGGAGTTGAAGATTTATATATAGGAAGTCCAGTTTCGGCCATCGGGAAAGTTTCAGGGGTAATCGGTATTGTACCGGGACCACCGGAAGGGTCCCGGGGTCCACCGGGTGGGGCCACCTATCCCGGAGGGCCCCATGGGCTGAAGTGCGAGGGGAACCAGCCCCTGGTGGGCTGGTACGCCCCCCATGGGCCTCCCCCTGTGCCTAGGGTTGGAAACCCTAGGGATGGGGGGCGCCCCACCTGACTTGGGGGGCAAGTCCCCCCTTGGCCGCCACCCCCCCTTGGAGATTGGATCTGCTAGGGCTGGCGCCCCCCTAGGGGTCCTATATATAGTGGGGGGAGGGACGGCAGCCGCACCCAAGTCCCTGGCGCCTCCCTCTCCCTCTGTGACACCTCTCCCTCTCGTTGGTGCTTGGCGAAGCCCTGTCGAGATCCCGCTGCTTCCACCACCACGCCGTCGTGCTGCTAGATCTCCATCAACCTCTCCTCTCCCCTTGCTGGATCAAGAAGGAGGAGACATCTCTCCGTTCCGTACGTGTGTTGAATGCGGAGGTGCCGTCCGTTCGGCGCTAGGATCATCGGTGATTTGGATCACGACGAGTACGACTCCATCAACACCGTTCTCTTGAACGCTTCCGCTTAGCGATCTTCAAGGGTATGAAGATGCACTCCCTCTCTCTCGTTGCTAGTATCTCCTAGATTGATCTTGGTGACACGTAGGAAAATTTTGAATTATTGCTACGTTCCCCAACAGTGGCATCATGAGCTAGGTCTATGCGTAGATTCTATGCACGAGTAGAACACAAAGCAGTTGTGGGCGATGATTTGTTCAATTTGCTTGCCGTTACTAGTATTATATTGATCCGGCGGCATTGTGGGATGAAGCGGCCCGGACCGACCTTACACGTACACTTACGTGAGACAGGTTCCACCGACTGACATGCACTTGATGCATAAGGTGGCTGGCGAGTGTCTGTCTCTCCCACTTTAGTCGGATCGGATTCGATGAAAAGGGTCCTTATGAAGGGTAAATAGCAATTGGCATATCACCGTTGTGGTTTTGCGTAGGTAAGAAACGTTCTTGCTAGAAACCCACAGCAGCCACGTAAAACATGCAACAACAATTAGAGGACGTCTAACTTGTTTTTGCAGGGTATGCTATGTGATGTGATATGGCCAAAAGGATGTGATGAATGATATATATGATGTATGAGATTGATCATGTTCTTGTAATAGGAATCACGACTTGCATGTCGATGAGTATGACAACCGGCAGGAGCCATATGAGTTGTCTTAATTTATTTATGACCTGCGTGTCAATGAAAACGCCATGTAATTACTTTACTTTATTGCTAACCGTTAGCCGTAGTAGTAGAAGTAATAGTTGGCGAGGCAACTTCATGAAGACACAATGATGGAGATCATGATGATGGAGATCATGGTGTCATGCTGGTAACGATGGTGTTCATGCCGTGCCTCGAAGATGGAGATCAAAGGCACAAGATGATATTGGCCATATCATGTCACTTTATGATTTGCATGTGATGTTTGTCATGTTTTTACATCTTATTTGCTTAGAACGACGGTAGCATAAATAAGATGATCCCTCGCCGAAATTTCAAGAAAAGTGTTCCCCCTAACTATGCACCGTTGTGAAGGTTCGTTGTTTCGAAGCACCACGTGATGATCGGGTGTGATAGATTCTAACATTCGCATACAACGGGTGTAAGCCAGATTTACACATGCGAAACACTTAGGTTGACTTGACAAGCCTAGCATGTACAGACATGGCCTCGAAACACGGAAGACTGAAAGGTCGAACATGAGTCGTATAGTGGATATGATCAACATGAAGATGTTCACCGACGATGACTAGTCTGTCTCACGTGATGATCGGACACGGCCTAGTTGACTCGGATCAGGTATCACTTAGATGACTAGAGGGATGTCTATCTAAGTGGGAGTTCATTGAATAATTTGATTAGATGAACTTAATTATCATGAACATAGTCAAAAGGTCTTTGAAATTATGTCGTAGCTCACATTTTGGTTCTACTGTTTTAGTTATGTTCCTAGAGAAAATTTAGTTGAGAGTTGACAGTAGCAATTATGCGGACTGGGTCCGTGAACTGAGGATTGTCCTCGTTGCTGCACAGAAGGGCTATGTCCTTAATGCACCGCTCAGTGCGTTGGACCTCGAGCGTCGTCTGTAGATGTTGGGAAACATCTGACATACACGTTTTGATGACTACGTGATAGTTCAGTGCGTAATACTAACGGTTTAGAATTGTGGCACCAAAGACGTTTTTGAAACGTTGCAGAACATATGAGATGTTCCAAAGACTGAAATTGGGATTTCAGACTAGTGCCCACGTCAAGAGGTATGAGACCTCTGACAAGTTTCTTAAGCCTGCAAACTAAGGGAGAAAAGCTCGATCGTTGAGCATGTGCTCAGATTGTCTGAATACTACAATCGCTTGAATCGAGTGGGAGTTAATCTTCCAGATGAGATAGTGATGATTCTCCATAGTCACTGCCACCATGCTATTGAAGCTTCGTGATGAACTATAACATATCAGGGATAGACATGATGATCCTTGAGCAATTCGCGATGTTTGACACCGCGAAAGTAGAAATCAAGTAGGAGCATCAATTGTTGATGGTTAAACCACTAGTTTCAAGAAGGGCAAGGGAAAGAAGGGATACTTCATGAGACGGCAAATCAGTTGCTGCTCTAGTGAAGAAACCCAAGGTTGAACCAAACCCGAGAGTAAGTGCTTCTGTAATGAGGGGAATGGTCATTGAAGCAGAACTACCCTAGATACTTGGTAGATGAGAAGGCTGGCAAGGTCGACAAAAGTATTTTGGATATACGTTATAGTAATGTGTACTTTACTAGTACTCCTAGTAGCACCAAGGTATTAAAATACTGGTTCAGTTGCTAAGTGTTAGTAACTCGAAATAAAAGGCTACGGAATAAACGGAGACTAGCTGAAGGTGATATGACGATATGTGTTGGAAGTGTTTCCAAGGTTGATATGATCAAGCATCACATGCTCCCTCTACCATCGAGATTGGTGTTAAACCTAAATAATTGTTATTTGGTGTTTGCGTTGAGCACAGACATGATTGGATTATGTTTATCGCAATACGGTTATTCATTTAAGGAGAATAATGGTTACTCTGTTTATTTGAATAATACCTTCAATGGTATTGCACCTAAAAATGAATGGTTCATTGAATCTCGATAGTAGTGATACACATGTTCATGCCAAAAGATATAAGATAGTAATGATAGTACCACATACTTGTGGCACTGCCATTTGAGTCATATTGGTATAAAACGCATGAAGAAGCTCCATATTGATAGATCTTTGGACTCACTCGTTTTCAAAAGATTGAGACATGCGAACCATGTCTATTGGTAGATATGCATGAAGAAACTCCATGCAGATGGATCGTTTGCACTCACGTGATTTTGAATCACTTGAGACATGCATATCATACCACATGGGCAAGATGACTGAAATGCCTCGTTTTTAGTAAGATGGAACAAGAAAGCAACTTGTTGGAAGTAATACATTTTGATGTGTGCAGTCCAATAAGTGCTGAGGCACGCAGTGGATATCATTATGTTCTTACTTCACATATGATTTGAGTAGATGCTGAGTATATTTACTGGATGAAACACAAGTCTGAATTATTGAAAGGTTTAAGTAATTTCAGAGTGAAGTTGAAGATCGTCGTGACAAGATGATAAAATGTCTATGATATGATCATAGAGATGAATATTTGAGTTACGAGTTTGGCACACAATTAAGATATTGTGGAAATTGTTTCACAACTAATACCGCCTGGACCACCATAGTGTGATGGTGTGTCCGGACATCATAACTGCACCCTATTGGATATGGTGCATACCATGATGTCTCTTATCGAATTACCACTATCGTTTATGGGTTAGGCATTAAAGACAACCGCATTCACTTTAAATAGGGCACCACACAATTCCGTTGAGACGACACCGTATGAACTATGGTTTAGAGAAACCTAAGTTGTCGTTTCTTAAAAGTTTGGGGCTGCAATGCTTATGTGAAAAAGTTTCAGGCTGATAAGCTCGAACCCAAAGCGGATAAATGCATCTTCATAGAATACCCAAAATAGTTGGGTATACCCCCTATTTCAGATCCGGAAGCAAAAGTGATTGTTTCTAGAAATGGGTCCTTTCTCGAGGAAAAGTTTTTCTCGAAAGAATTGAGTGGGAGGATGGTGGAGACTTGATGAGGTTATTGAACCGTCACTTCAACTAGTGTGTAGCAGGGCACAGAAAGTTGTTCCTGTGGCACCTAAACCAATTGAAGTGGAAGCTTATGATAGTGATCATAAAAAAACTTCGGATCAAGTCACTACCAAACCTCATAGGTCGACAAGGATTTGTACTACATCAGAGTGGTACGTAATCCTGTCTTGGAAGTCATGTTGCTAGACAACAATGAACCTACGATCTATGGAGAAGCGATGGTGGGCCCGGATTCCGACGAATGGCTCGAGGCCATAAAATCCGAGAGAGGATCCCTGTATAAAACAAAGTATAGACTTTGAAAAGAACTACTTGATGGTCGTAAGGCTGTTGGGTGCAGATGTATTTTAAAAGGAAGACAGACAATGATGGTAAGTGTCACCATTAAGAGAGCTCGACTTGTCGTTAAGATGTTTCCCGACACGTTCAAGGAGTTGACTACGATGATACTTTCTCACTCATAGCGATGCTGAGAGTCTGTTGGAATTATGTTAGCAGTTACTGCATTGTTTATGAAATCTTGCAGATAGGATGTCAAAACATTGTTTTCTCGACATTTTTCTTGAGGAAAGGTTGTATGTGATACAACCAGAAGGTTTTGTCAATCCTGAAAGATGCTAACAAGTATGCAAAGCTCCAGCAATCCTTCTAAGGACTGGAGTAAGCATCTTGGAATTGGAATGTACGCTTTGATGAGATGATCAAAGATTTTGGGTTTATACAAAGTTTATGAGAAACTTGTATTTCCAAAGAAGTGAGTGGGAGCACTATAGAATTTTTGAGGAGTATGTGTTGTTAACATATTGTTGATCAGAAATGATGTAGAATTTCTGGAAAGCATATAGGGTTATTTGAAAAGTGTTTTTTAATGGAAAACCTGGATTAAGCTACTTGAACATTGAGCATCAAGATCTATAAGGATAGATCAAAATCGCTTAATAGTACTTTCAAACGAACACATACCATGACAAAATTTTGAAGGAGTTCAAAGATAGATCGGCAAAGAAGGAGTTCTTGGCTGTGTTATAAGGTATGAGTATTGAGTAAAACTCAAGACCTGACCACGGCAGAATAGAGAGAAAGGACGAAGGTCGTCCCCTATGCTTTAGACGTAGGCTCTAAAGTATGCAATGTTGTGTACCGCACCTGAAGCGTGCTAAGCCTTGAGTCAGTCAAGGGGTACAAGTGTGATCTAGGAATGGATCACAAGACAACGGTCAAGGTTATCCTTGGTAACTAGTGGACTAAGGAATTTTCTCGATTATGGAGGTGGTAAAAGAGTTCGTCGTAAAGGGTTACGCCGATGCAATCTTTGACACTAATCTGGATGATTCTGAGTAGTAAACCGGATTCGTATAGTAGAACAGTTATTTGGAATAGCTCCAAAAAGAGCGTGGTAGCTGCATCTACAAGATGACATTGGGATTCGTAAAGCACACACGGATCTGAAAGGTTCAGGCCCGTTGACTATAACATCTCTCACAAGCATAACATGATCAAACCCAGAACTCATTGAGTGTTAATAACATGGTAATGTGAACTAGATTATTGACTCTAGTAAACTCTTTGGGTGTTAGTCACATGGGGATGTGACCTTGTGTGTTAATCACATAGCGATCTGAACTGGATTATTGACTCTAGTGCAAGTGGGAGACTGTTGGAAATATGCCCTAGAGGCAGTAATAAATTAGTTATTATTATATTTCCTTGTTCATAATAATCGTTTATTATCCATGCTAGAATTGTATTGATAGGAAACTCAGATACATCTATGGATACATAGACAACACCATGTCCCTAGTAAGCCTCTAGTGACTAGCTCGTTGATCAATAGATGGTTACGGTTTCCTGACCATGGACATTGGATGTCGTTGATAACGGGATCACATCATTAGGAGAATGATGTGATGGACAAGACCCAATCCTAAGCCTAGCACAAAGATCGTGTAGTTCGTATGCTAAAGCTTTTCTAATGTCAAGTATCATTTCCTTAGACCATGAGATTGTGCAACTCCCGGATACCGTAGGAGTGCTTTGGGTGTGCCAAACGTCACAACGTAACTGGGTGGCTATAAAGGCACTGCGTGTATCTCCGAAAGTGTCTGTTGGGTTGGCACGAATCGAGACTGGGATTTGTCACTCCGTGTAACGGAGAGGTATCTCTGGGCCCACTCGGTAGGACATCATCATAATATGCACAATGTGACCAAGGAGTTTATCACGGGATGATGTGCTACGGAACGAGTAAAGAGACTTGCCGGTAACGAGATTGAACGAGGTATCGGGATACCGACGATCGAATCTCGGGCAAGTATCGTACCGATAGACAAAGGGAATTGTATACGGGATTGATTAAATCCTCGGCATCGTGGTTCATCCGATGAGATCATCGTGGAACATGTGGGAGCCAACATGGGTATCCAGATCCCGCTGTTGGTTATTGACCGGAGAGTTGTCTCGGTCATGTCTGCGTGTCTCCCGAACCCATAGGGTCTACACACTTAAGGTTCGGTGATGCTAGGGTTGTAGAGATATTAGTATGCGGTAACCCCAAAGTTGTTTGGAGTCCCGGATGAGATCCCAGACGTCACGAGGAGTTCCAGAATGGTCTGGAGGTGAAGATTTATATATAGGAAGTCTAGTTTCGGCCATTGGGAAAGTTTCAGGGGTAATCGGTATTGTACCAGGACCACCGGAAGGGTCCCGGGGGTCCACCGGGTGGGGCCACCTATCCCGGAGGGCCCCATGGGCTGAAGTGGGACGGGAACCAGCCCCTGGTGGGCTGGTGCGCCCCCCATGGGCCTCCCCCTGCGCCTAGGGATGGAAACCCTTGGGGTGGGGGCGCCCCACCTGACTTGGGGGGCCAATCCCCCCTTGGCCGCCGCCCCCCTTGGAGATTGGATCTCCTAGGGACGGCGCCCCCTAGGGGTCCTATATATAGTGGAGGGAGGGAGGGCAGCCGCACCCAAGTCCCTGGCGCCTCCCTCTCCCTCCGTGACACCTCTCCCTCTCGTTGGTGCTTGGCGAAGCCCTGCCGAGATCCCGCTGCTTCCACCACCACGCCGTCATGCTGCTGGATCTCCATCAACCTCTCCTCTCCCCTTGCTGGATCAAGAAGGAGGAGATGTCTCTCTGTTCCGTACATGTGTTGAACGCGGAGGTGTCGTCCGTTCGGCGCTAGGATCATCGGTGATTTGGATCATGACGAGTACGACTCAATCAACCCCGTTCTCTTTAACGCTTCCGCTTAGCGATCTTCAAGGGTATGAAGATGCACTCCCTCTCTCTCGTTGCTAGTATCTCCTAGATTGATCTTGGTGACATGTAGGAAAATTTTGAATTATTGCTACGTTCCCCAACACTTCCAAAATAGTGGGATTAACATTAACTAAAGTCATGACCTTTCCAAACGCACTTTTATCAAAAACTTCATAAGATTGAACATTCTCCAAATATGTGGGATCTAAAGTTGACTTTCTTCCAAACCCACTTTCAATATTATTGCGAACATTATAATCAATCTCATATTCATCATGGGGCTTAAATAAATTTTCAAGATCATAAGAAGAATCACCCCAATCATGATCATTGCAACAAGTAGAGGACATAGCAAAACTAGCATCCCCAAGCTTAGGATTTTGCATATTATTAGCACAATTTACATAAATAGAATTTATAATAAAATCATTGCAATCATGCTTTTTATTCAAATATCTATCGTGAATCGCTTCATAAAGTAATTCATCACACTTTTCAGATTCACGAATTTCAAGCAAAACCTCATAAAGATAATCTTGTGCACAAAAATCACTAGCAATTGGTTCATCATAATTGTATCTCTTAAAAAGATTAGCATGTGGATGAGGATCCATAGATCTTAGGTTCTCTGTTTAGTAATAAATAAACAACTATTCCAACCATACGAGCAAACAAGAAATGAGCAAACAGAGGCAAATAGAGAAAGAGAGGGAAGATAGAGAGAGGGCGAATAAAACGGAAAGGGTGAAGTGGGGGGAGAGGAAAACGAAAGGCAAATGGCAAATAATGTAATGCGGGAGATTAGGGTATGTGATGGGTACTTGGTATGTTGACTTTTGCGAAGACCTCCCCGGCAACGGCGCCAGAAATCCTTCTTGCTACCTCTTGAGCACTGCGTTGGTTTTCCCCGAAGAGGAAGGGATGATGCAGCAAAGTAGCGTAAGTATTTCCCTCAGTTTTTGAGAACCAAGGTATTAAAACAATAGGAGAATACGTGCAAGTCCCTCGTACCTGCACAAAACAAATAAATCCTCGCAACCAACGCAAATAGGGGTTGTCAATCCCTATGAGGCCACTTACGAGAGTGAGATCTGATAGATATGGTAAAGATAATATTTTTGCTATTTTTATGATAAATATGCAAAGTCAAATAAAGGCAAAGTAAATAGCAAAGTAGTAGGAGAACAATATGATGAAGATAGACCCGAGGGCCATAGGTTTCACTCGTGGCTTCTCTCGAGAGCATAAGTATTCTACGGTGGGTGAACAAATTACTGTTGAGCAATTGACAGAATTGAGCATAATTATGAGAATATCTAGGCATGATCATGTATATAGGCATCACGTCCGAGACAAGTAGACCGACTCCTGCATGCATCTACTACTATTACTCCACTCATCGACCGCTATCCAGCATGCATCTAGAGTATTAAGTTAAAAACATAGTAACGCCTTAAGCAAGATGACATGATGTAGAGGGATAGACTCATGCAATATGAAGAAAACCCCACCTTGTTATCCTCGATGGCAAAAATACAATATGTGCCGTGCTGCCCTTACTGTCACCGGGAAAGGACATCGCAAGATTGAACCCAAAGCTAAACACTTCTCCCATTGCAAGAAAGATCAATCTAGTAGGCCAAACCAAAAAGATAATTCGAAGAGACTTGCAAAGATAACCAATCGTACATAAAAGAATTCAGACAAGATTCAAATATTATTCATAGATAGACTTGATCATAAACCCACAATTCATCGGTCTCAACAAACACACCGCAAAAACAAGATTACATCGAATAGATCTCCACAAGAGTGGGGGAGAACATTGTATTGAGATCCAAAAAGTGAGAAGAAGCCATCTAGCTACTAACTATGGACCCGTAGGTCTGAGATAAACTACTCACACTTCATCGGAGAGGCTATGGTGTTGATGTAGAAGCCCTCCCTGATCTATGCCCCCTCCGGTGGAGCTCCGGAACAGGCCCCAAGATGGGATCTCGTGGATACAGAAAGTTACGGTGGTGGAATTAGGGTTTTGGCTCCTGTTCTGATCGTTTGGGGGTACGTGGATATATAAATAGGAGGAAGAAGTATGTTGGTGGAGCAACAGGGGGCCCACGAGGGTGGGGGCGCCCCCCCTACCTCGTGGCCTCTTGTTACGTGCCTTGGCGTAGGGTCCAAGTCTCCTGAGTTGTATTTGATAAGAAAATCACGTTCCCAAATGTTTCATTCCATTTGGACTCCGTTTAATATTCCTTTTCTTTGAAACCCTAAAACAGGCAAAAAACAACAATTCTGGGCTGGGCCTCCGGTTAATAGGTTAGTCGCAAAAATAATATAAAAGTGAATAATAAAGCCCAATAATGTTTAAAACAGTAGATAATATAGCATGGAGCAATCAAAAATTATAGATACGTTGGAGACGTATCAAGTATGAGGTTTGCTCATCACTCGGTAGGATTTTTGAAACTTAGGCGAGCATGGGGCTGCAACTAGGCCCCCGAGTGTGAGGTTTGCTCATCACTTGATAGGATTTTTGAAACTTAGGCGAGCACGAGGCTGCAGCTAAGCCTCCGAGTATAAGGTTTGCTCATCACCCGGTAGGATTTTTGAAACTTAGGCGAGCACAGGGCTGCAGCTAAGCCTTCGAGTATGAGGTTTGCTGATCACTCGGTAGGATTTTTGAAACTTAGGCGAGTACTAGATTGCAACTAAGCCCCCGAGTGTGAGGTTTGCTCATCACTCGGTAGGATTTTTGAAACTTAGGCGAGTACTAGACTGCAGCTAAGCCCCTGAGTGTGAGGTTTGCTCATCACTCGGTAGGATTTTTGAAACTTAGGCGAGCATGGGGCTGCAGCTAAGCCCCCGAGTGTGTGGTTTGCTCATCACTCGGTAGGACTTTTGAAACTTAGGTGACTACTAGACTGCAGCTAAGCCCTCGAGTGTGAGGCTTGCTCATCACACGGTAGGATTTTTGAAACTTAGGCGAGTACTAGACTGCAGCTAAGCCTCTGAGTGTGAGGGTTGCTCATCACTCGGTAGGATTTTCGAAACTTAGGCGAGTACTAGACTACAACTAAGCCTCCGAGTGTGAGGTTTGCTCATCACTCGGTAGAATTCTTGAAACTTAGGCGAGTACTGGACTGCAGCTAAGCCTCCGAGTGAGAGGCTTGCTCATCACTCGGTAGGATTTTTTCAACTTAGGCGAGTACTGGTGAGGGAGTCCTGGATTAGGGGGTCTCCGGATAGCTGGACTACCTCCATTGGCCGGACTGTTAGACTATGGAGATACAAGATTGAAGACTTCGTCTCGTGTCCGGATGGGACTCTACTTGGCGTGGAAGGCAAGCTAGGCAATACGGATATGGATATCTCCTCCTTTGTAACCGACCTTGTGTAACCCTAAGCCTCTCCGGTGTCTATATAAACCGAAGGGTTTTAGTCGTAGGACAACAACCACAACATACAATCATACCATAGGCTAGCTTCTAGGGTTTAGCCTCCTTGATCTCGTGGTAGATCTACTCTTGTACTACCCATATCATCAATATTAATCAAGCAGGACGTAGGGTTTTACCTCCATCAAGAGGGCCCGAACCTGGGTAAAACATTGTGTCCCCTGCCTCCTGTTACCATCCGGCCTAGACGCACATTTCGGGACCCCCTACCCGAGATCCGCCGGTTTTGACACCGACATTGGTGCTTTCATTGAGAGTTCCTCTGTCTC
The DNA here is from genome assembly GCF_003073215.2 of Triticum urartu. Lineage (NCBI taxonomy): Eukaryota > Viridiplantae > Streptophyta > Magnoliopsida > Poales > Poaceae > Triticum > Triticum urartu. The sequence continues at coordinate 626,891,076 of NC_053024.1, read as the reverse complement.
GTCGCCGTTAGGCTTGATGGCTCCTACTATCATCGATAGCGATGCGGTCCAGGGTGAGACTTTTCTCCCCGGACAGATCTTCGTATTCGGAGGCTTTGCACTGCGGGCTAACTCGCTTGGCCATCTGGAGCAGATTGAAAGCTATGCCCCTGGCCATCGGGTCAGATTTGGTAGTTTGAACTACACGGCCGACATCCGCGGAGACTTGATCTTCAACGGATTCCAGCCATAGCCGGGCGCGCCGCATTGTCACGATGTGTATGACCTAGCTCTGCGGCCGAACGGTACCCCAGAGGCCGCGCCCGCATCAGCTCCGACCCTTAGCTCGGAGCCAACTGCGCCAATCGAGGACGGGTGGCTAGACACCGTCTCAGGGGCTGCAGTCTCGATGGCGCTCGAGCCGAACAACAACCTAACCCTCTGCGCAGCCCGTGACTCCAAGGTGCCGGACTCTTTTCCGGACTCCGGACCATCTGCGCCCCTGCTAATCGAATCCGATTGGGCACCAATCATGGAATTCACCGTCGCGGATATCTTTCAGCACTCGCCCTTCGGCGACATTCTGAATTCACTAAGGTCTCTCTCTTTGTCAGGAGAGCCCTGGTCGGACTATGGCCAACAGGATTGGGATGCGGACGATGAGGAAATTCGACGCCCACCCACCACCCACTTCGTAGCCACTATCGATGATTTAACCGACATGCTCGACTTCGACTCCGAAGACATCGACGGTATGGACGACGAGGTAGGAGATGAACATGAATCAGCACCTATAGGGCACTGGAAAGCCACCTCGTCATATGACATATACATGGTGGATACACCCAAAGAAAGCAATGGCGACGAGATAGCGGAGGATGACCCATCCAAGAAGTAACCCAAGCGCCGACGTCAGCGGCGCCCCTCTAAGTCCCGCCAAAGCAAAAGTGGTGATACCGGCACAGGAGATAATAACACTCCAGATAGTGCCAAAGACAACAACAATCCCCTCCAGCAAGATTTAGAGCATGAGGATGGAGGAGCCAGCTCTCCTGAGAGAGCGGTAGACGAAGAGGAGGAGGATGACAATTACATGCCCCCCTCCGAAGACGAGGCAAACCTCGGCGACGATGAATTCACCATACCAGAGGATCCCGTCGAACAAGAGCGCTTCAAGCGCCGGCTTATGGCCACGGCAAATAGCCTGAAGAAAAAGTAGCAGCAGCTTCAAGCTGAATAAGATCTACTAGCTGATAGATGGACTGAAGTCCTCGCGGCCGAGGAATATAAACTCGAGTGCCCCTCCAAGAATTACCCAAAGTGCAGGTTACTACCCCGACTGGAGGAAGCAGCGTATGATACGGCTGATTGGCCACCTCGTGGCCGCGATAGAGAGGCATTCCAGCCAAAAGCTCAGCCTCCACCCCGACGCCATTCAAATAAAAAGGCATGGGGAGATATGCCAGACCAGCGAGACATATTGGAAGACAAAGCAAAGCATGCAAGATCAATCTACGGATCACGATGGTGCACCACTCTGCGAGACGATAAACGTCACGCCGGATACAGTAAAAGCAAATCCGACGGGGCCGAACACAGCGGGCAAGACCCATTTGAGCTGCGTCGTGATATAGCCCAATACAGAGGCGCCGCACACCCCTTATGCTTCATAGACGAAGTAATGGAACATCAATTCCCAGAAGGTTTCAAACCCGTTAATATTGAATCATACGACGGCACAACAGATCCCGCAGTATGGATCGAGGATTTCCTCCTCCACATCCACATGGCCCGCGGTGATGACTTACACGCCATCAAATACCTCCCACTAAAGCTCAAAGGACCAGCGCGGCATTGGCTTAACAGCTTGCCAGCGGACTCCATTAGCTGTTGGGAAGATCTGGAAGCCGCATTCCTCGACAACTTTCAGGGCACTTATGTGCGACCACCAGACGCCGATGACTTGAGCCACATAATTCAGCAGCCAGAAGAGTCGGCCAGGCAATTCTGGACTCGGTTCCTTACAAAGAAAAATCAAATCGTCGACTGTCCGGATGCAGAGGCCTTAGCGGCTTTCAAACACAACATTCGAGACGAGTGGCTAGCCCGACACCTTGATCAGGAAAAGCCAAAATCTATGGCAGCTCTCACGATGGTCATGACCCGCTTTTGTGCGGGAGAACACAGCTGGCTGGCTCGCAGTAATAACATATCAGAGAACCATGGTACCCCGGATACCAAGGACGATAATAGCAGGTCACGTCGCAACAAACATAAGCGCCGTATTAACAGCGAAAATACCAAGGATACGACAGTCAATGCCGGATTCAAAGGCTCTGAACCCGGTCAGCGGAAAAAGCCATTCAAACAAAGTACGCCGGGTCCATCCAGCTTGGACTGTATACTTGATCACTCGTGTCAAATACACGGCACCCCAGACAAGCCAGCCAATCACACCAACAGGGATTGTTGGGTGTTCAAGCAGGCCGGCAAGTTAATTGCCAAAAACAAGGACAAGGGGCCACATAGAGATGACGAGGAGAAGCCCCGGCAGCCACACACCGGAGGATAGAAGAGGTTTCCCCCGCAAGTGCGAATGGTGAACATGATATAAGCGACCCACATCCCGAAGAGGGAGCGGAAGCATGCACTCAGGGACGTATATGTGTTGGAGCCAGTCGCCCCAAAGTTCAACCCTTGGTCCTCCTGTCCGATCACCTTCGATCGCAGGGACCACCCCACTAGCATCCGTCATGGCGGATTCGCCGCACTGGTCCTAGACCCAATCATTGACGGATTTCACCTCACTCGAGTCCATATGGATGGCGGCAGCAGCCTGAACCTGCTTTATCAGGACACAATGGACAAAATGGGTATGGATCCCTCAAGGATCAAACCCACAAAAACGACCTTTAAAGGCATCATTCCAGGTGTAGAGGCCCATTGCACAGGCTCAATTACACTGGAAGTGGTCTTAGGATCCCCAGATAACTACCGAAGCGAAGAGTTAATCTTCGATATAGTCCCATTCTGCAGTGGTTATCACGCGCTGCTCGGGCGAACCGCATTTGCTAGATTCAATGCGGTACCGCATTATGCATACCTCAAGCTCAAGATGCTAGGACCTCGCCGAGTTATTATAGTCAATGGAAACACAGAGCGCTCTCTCTGAACAGAGGAGCACACCGCAGCCCTCGCATTAGAAGCGCAAAGCAGCCTCTCAAGGAAATCAACCAGTTCGGCGCTTCAAAACCCGGACACCTTCAAGCACGCTCTGAGCAATCGGCAAATAGACCGCCTAGCGCGATCTGAGCTCGCGTAGCAATGCGGCGGCCACCCCAAGCCCAGCCCAACGGCGAAACTCGTGCCACGCGTACATAATTACGCATTAAAAATACCATAAGCACAGGTGGGGAGGGAGGCACAACTGCGGCACGCCCCAAGACGCGGCTTAAACCGCACTAGGGGCTTCCCGTTTGGTTATTTTTCCTTTTTCAGGACCTTAATCTCTGGAAACACTGTTCGGCAGCACTATTGCTGAACACATGATGCAGCAACCAAGGAGGCAGAGAGCTACGTCATACCACGAAATTCCCAGGTGGATTACAGTAACGAGCGAAATATTCGATTTAATATCATTCCTCAGCTTGCCCTTGGAAGGGACATAGTCCTACTCTTTGCTTATCGCACTATCTGTATCATTCTGCTTTAACGCAATTTTTTGAATAAACAATGCATGACATTACGGCTATTATTGCATTCTTGTTATATATATATATACATGTGTCTGTGTGTTCATTAATGACGCCATGCAACCGTACACTTTGGTATGGCCAATACACCAGGGGCTTACGTACCCCACAATGCAGTGTGAAAAGTCCGAACACTTTCACAAGTGCGGCACCCCGAACTTATAGCATATGCATCAGCTCCAAATCATGTGTTTTGTCAAATGTTGGGTTTGCCCGGCTCCGATGTTTTGGTACCTTACGTTCCGCTCTATCGGCTAAGGTAGCGCTAGGAGAACTTCTGCGATTGTGCCCCGGTTCTGCTGGGTTCAGCACCTCAGTAGAGAAAGCTAAAACTGACTATAATGATAAGGCGAGAGACTGGTCGCTGTTCGGCGAGGTTTTCAAGTCCCTAAAGACTTATGCCGCTTAGAGCGAGGGGCCGGCACTGTCCGGCTTAAAGGCATGTATCGCGCCCCGAATTCGGCCTTCCGAATACCAGGGGCTTCACCGAAATTTAAAATTATAGAATTCTATGGCTAAGTGAGAGTGATAAAGCATTATTAGTCTGGTTGCCTTGTTCGCTGTGCTGAGCACCTCCCTCGAAGGACCCAAACATGGGAACAAGAGTGCTCAGGCTTATCCCGAACACCTCAGCACTTATGGCATGGGGGCAGAAGGCGAGGACTAGCCATCTCTCAGATTGGATAAACAGCCAAGCAGAAGGTAATATTTTAAATTCAAGCAAGCGTTGCATAGCGCATATGAAACAAGTTTTCATAAATACAGGATAAAACGAGCAAGTCTCACTCAAATATTACATCTTTTGAACACTCGTCCGCGATGAGACGGGCACCCGGCAGAACACCCTCGTAGTACATCTCGGGGGGGGGGGGGGGGCGGTGCTCCTTGCCCTCCGGCGGCCCCTCCTTGATCAGCTTCACGGCGTCTAGCTTGACCCACTGCAATTTCACACAGGCGAAAGCCCGGCGTGCACCTTCAATGCAGACAGATCGCTTGACGACCTCCAGCCGCGGGCAGGCATCCACAAGCCGCCTCGTCAGGCCGAAGAAGCTGTTCGGAATGGTGTCGCCAGGCCACAGCCGGACTATAAAGCTCTTCATGGCCCGGTCGGCCGCCTTATGTAGCTCGACCATCTGCTTCAGCTGGTCGCTCATTGGCACTGGGTGTTTGGCATCAGCACACTGAGAACAGAACAGCTTCTCCATTGAGCTTCCATCCTCGGCCTGGTAAAATTGTGCGGCATCGGACACGCTGCGGGGCAAATCTGCGAATGCTCCTGGAGAGCTCCGGATTCGGGTAAGTAATCGGTAATTTACTTTTACATGCTTGCTTTGCATATAGAAAGCCTTACCCACCGCTATCTTCTTCATCGCGTCGATCTCTTGGAGGGCCTTTTGGGCTTTGTCCTTGGCACTTTTTGCACTCTCGAGGGCCGCGGCAAGCTCGGACTCCCGCATCTTTGAGTCAACCTCCAACGCCTCGTGCTTCGCGACGAGAGCCTGGAGCTCTTGCTGCACCTCGCCCACCCGAGCCTCGTGCTTCTCTCGTCGGTGCGCTCCTTGGCCGCTTTATCTTCGGCCTTGGTTAGCGCTTGCTTTAGGGTCGCCACCTCGGTCGTGGCCCCTAGCAAACATACGATGATACTGTCATTTTGCAATCGCGTCCTCTTTCATATATACATATCTATAGACAGGGTATTACTTACCCTTGTTCTCCTCGAGCTGCCTCTTTGCAAGGCCGAGCTCTTTTCTGGACCCCTCGAGGTCCTGCTTCAGTACGGCGACCTCCGCAGTCAGTGCGGCGGACGCCAGCAGCGAAGCCTGCATATGCATATTGACACACTTATATTAGACTCCTGCGATATTATTTGATCCTCTGTTCGGCTTTTCTTTGTGAACACCGAACAAAGCATCAGGGGCTATTGTTTATGCGGTAATATTTCTACTACATTTTAAAACACTTACCTCGAAGCCTGTTAGAAGGCTGGCACATGCTTCAGTCAACCCGCTCTTGGCGGACTGAACCTTCTGGACCACCGCACTCATAATAGTACGGTGCTCCTCGTCGATGGAAGCACTGCGAAGCGCTTCTAGCAGATTGTCCGACGCCTCTAGATGGACAGAGGTCGCCGGCATAGGTGTCTTGCCCCTCTTAGAAGCAGGCCGCCTGCCCGAGCCTGGAACCGCTGGAGGTTCCGGCGCGGTGTTCGGCTGAGGGCCAAACTCGGAGTTCTCAGGGGCTCCGTCCCCTCGGCTCCCGGAGTCCGGAAGGTCTCCTTGAGGTGCCTCCGGGACCGTCTCCCCTCGATCCGGTGCCTCTTGAGATAGCACCTCGGCGTCGTCGGTAGGATGAGGGGAAGTGGCGGTCGGGAAAGGATCGCTATCCATGTCCGACGAGCCCAGGGAGCCGTCCGATGATACATCGATACTGGCTCGTGGCGGCCTGTATAATTACGTTCGGCGTTAGGGAAAACAGGGCGACGAATGAATCCTATGAGTTACTCTGATATCTGAATACTTACTATCTCCCCGGGGGCTTGGCCCTGGGAACCCACTCGTCTTCGCCTTCGTCGGCGGTGGTGGAACTGTCCGGAAGGAGAGTCCTTCCCTTCTTGGACCCTTCGGCCCCCCTAGTTGGGGCGGCCTTCCTTTTCTTGTCTCCCCCGCCTGGAGGGGGAGCATCTTCTTATTCCTCCTCGTCTTCAGGGGAGGAGTGTGCCGCAGAGTTATCGGATGATGAGTCCGATAACACCTGGCGCCGGGAACTCTTTCGGGTTCCCTTGGCCTTCTTGGTCTTCTCCGGCACCTTGTAAGGAGCCGGAGTTAGCATCTCCATCAGGAGAGCGCCTGCAGTATCTTCGGGCAAAGGGGCCGAGCAGTTAATCTGCCTCGACGTCTCCACCCAGTCCTGTCAAAGGCATGGAGATTAGACCCCGCATATAATTAAGCTAGGGAAAATAAATGTCCTACGGCACGTATTGAACTCACCGAACGCGCTAGGCGCTTTGCGCTTAGTCCGCGGTCCACGGCGAGAGAAGGGGGGACCTCGGCGCCCTTGAACAGCACCTTCCAGACATCCTTGTGCGTCGTATCGAAGAGCTCGCTCAGAGTCTAGTGCTGGGCCGGGTCGAACTCCCACAAGGTAAAATCCCGTTGTTGACACGGGAGGATCCGGCGGATGAGCATAACTTGGACTATGTTGACAAGCTTGAGCTTCTTGCTCGCCCTACTCCGGATACATTTCTGGAGTCCATCCAGCTCCACCGATGAACCCCACGACAAGCCCTTCTCTTTCCAGGAAGTGAGCTGTGTTGGGAATCCGGATCGAAACTCAAGGGCTGCCGCCCATTTGGCGTCGCGCGGCTCGGTGATGTAGAACCACGCCGATTGCCATCCCTTTATTGTCTCCATGAAGGAGCCTTTGAGCCATATGACGTTGGGCATCTTGCCCACCATGGCTCCGCCGCATTCTGCTTGTTGGCCTCGTACTACCTTCGGCTTGATATTGAAGGTCTTTAACTACAGGCCGAAGTGGGGCCGGATGCGGAGGAAAGCCTCACACACGACGATGAACACCAAAATGTTGAGGATGAAGTTCGGGGCCAGATCATGAAAGTCCAGCATGTAGTAGAACATGAGACCACGGACGAATGGGTGGAGGGGAAACCCTAGTCCACGGAGGAAGTGGTGAAGGAAAACTACCCTCTCGTAACAATCTGCCCCGCAGCGGGCAGCCAATGCGCGATGTTCGCGGCTAAGTATCCGGCTTCGCGCAGCTTCTTGATGTCTCCCTCTGTGATGGAGGAGACCATCCACCCGCCTCCCACTCTGGACATGGTTGGAGAAGGTTGAGGTGGGAAGAGCGGACTTGGGCGCTAGAGTTCAAGTGTGCGAAAATGGACGAGCGAAGGAGGAAGAAGGCATGGATAGAAAGGTGAATCCTTGTCCCTTTATATGGGTGGACGAAGCTAAGCGTCCCCACTTGCCTGGTAAAACTCTCTTTTCCCCCAAGCGCCGTAATTGATGGCGCGGTTGGGTTACCCATGCCTATATTGATGAGAATCCCGTAATAAGGGGACACGATCTCTGCTTTGACAAGACGTGTCGAAAAACTGCCTCGCGTTGTGTGTGGGGCTGGTTAAAGGAAACGGTTCGAATAATCACCGGGCCATGACATAACGTCATACTGTTAAAACAAGTTAGCAAATTAGATTTGCGAAAATATTATTCTCTCTACGGTGGTATGTGGAACTTATTTTATAGGGTCGGACACTATCCTCGTATTCAAATTCTTCTGTGATGTATTCAGAGAAGGAACCCGCCTTGCAATGCCGAAGGCAATACTACGCGCCGGACTCATCGTCATTGAAGCCTGGTTCAGGGGCTACTAAGGGAGTCCTGGATTAGGGGGTCTCCGGACAGTCGGACTACCTCCATTGGCTGGACTGTTAGACTATGGAGATACAAGATTGAAGACTTCGTCTCGTGTCCGGATGGGACTCTACTTGGCGTGGAAGGCAAGCTAGGCAATACGGTTATGGATATCTCCTCCTTTGTAACCGACCTTGTGTAACCCTAACCCTCTCCGGTCTCTATATAAACCGAAGGGTTTTAGTCCGTAGGACAACAACCACAACATACAATCATACCATAGGCTAGCTTCTAGGGTTTAGCCTCTCTGATCTCGTGGTAGATCTACTCTTGTACTACCCATATCATCAATATTAATCAAGCAGGACGTAGGGTTTTACCAACATCAAGAGGGCCCGAACCTGGGTAAAACATTGTGTCCCCTGCCTCCTATTACCATCCGGTCTAGATGCACAGTTCGGGACCCCCTACCTGAGATCCGCCGGTTTTGACACCGACAACTGGACTGCAGCTAAGCCTCCGAGTGAGAGGCTTGCTCAACACTTGGTAGGATTTTTGAAACTTAGGCGATCACTGGACTGCAGCTAAACCCCCGAGTGAGAGGTTTGCTCATCACTCGGTAGGATTTTTTCAACTTAGGTGAAACGGATTTGTAGCTGAGCTACCCACTGGGGGATTTCAGAAACAGTCGTAAACAATCGACAATCTTTTTAGAAGACTGTAAAACTCTTGTCTTTTATAAACAAAATACAAAGCTGTTGTTTATTACATCTTAGCAGACTGAGTGTTTAAGTATAAAAGGGGCGGAGCAGCTCCGCATTCCAGGCGCGCGACTCGTCTTTCTTGTGCTTGACGTTGTAAAGGTGGTACGCTCCATTGTGGAGCACTCTGGTGACCACGAAGGGGCCTTTCCAAGAGGGACCAAGCTTGTGTGGTTTCTGCTGATCCACTCGGAGAACTAAGTCTCCCTCTTGAAATGCTCGACCCCTCACATTTCTGGCATGGAATTGATGCAGGTCTTGCTGATAAATGGTTGATCGGATCAAGGCCATCTCTCTTTCTTCTTCAAGGAAGTCAACTGCATCCTGTCATGCTTGTTCTGCTTCTTCCTCTGTGGAAAGCTCAACTCGTGGTGCATTGTGGAGCAAGTCACTCGGAAGTACCACTTCGGCTCCATGAACCAAGAAAAACGGGGTTCTGCCAATCTACCGATTGGGAGTTGTCCTCAATCCCCATAATACCGATGGAAGTTCGTCGACCCAGGCTCATGCTGCATGTTTGAGGTCACGCATCAGTCGGGGTTTCAGTCCTTTGAGAATCAATCCATTTGCTCTTTCAGCCTGCCCATTCGTCTGGGGGTGGGCGACCGAGGCATAGTCGACTCGAGTACCTTGTGAAGCACAAAAAGTCCTGAACTCATCAGAATCAAAGTTTGATCCGTTGTCACTGATGATGCTATGGGGAACACCATATCTGAATGTTATCTCTCTGATGAAGCTGACAACAGTACTGGCATCAAGGTTCTTGATAGGCTTGGCTTCAATCCACTTGGTGAACTTGTCGACTGCTACAAGCACATGAGTGAATCCACTCCTGCCAGTCCTCATAGGTCAAACCATATCCAATCCCCAAACAGCAAAAGTCCAGATGAGTGGAATGGTCTTCAGGGCTGACGCGGGCTTGTGAGACATGTTGGAGTAAAACTGGCAACCTTCACATTTGTCGACTATTTCTTGTGCCATCTCATTTGCTCGAGGCCAGTAAAATCCCGCTTGGTATGCTTTGGCCACAATGGTCTGAGAGGACGCATGGTGACCACAGGTCCCCGAGTGGATATGATCGAGGATCACTCGACCTTCTTCAGGTGTTATGCATTTCTGGAAAACTCCAGTCACACTTTCTCTGAACAACTGTCCTCTTATCAGGGTGAAGGCCTTAGATCGACGGATGATCTGTGGAGCCTCTTCTTCATCTTCTGGGAGTTCCCTTCTAAGAATGTATGCGATATATGGTATTGTCCAATCGGGGGTGATGACCAAAACTTCCATGATCAAGTCGACCACGGCTGGAATCTCGATTTCAGTCGGATCGATGGCACTCTTCGGCTGTGGGGGCTCTTCAGTGAAGGGATCTTCTTGAACTGAAGGTGCATGAATATGCTCCAGGAACACATTACTGGGAATGGCTTCTCTCTTGGAGCCTATCTTTGCCAGATCATCGGCTGCTTGATTTTTCAGTCGAGGGATGTGATGGAGCTCTAACCCCTCAAACCTCTTTTCTAACTTTCTTACTGCATTGCAATAACCAGTCATGGCCGGGCTTCTGACGTCCCACTCCTTCATCACCTGATTGACCACTAAATCCGAGTCGCCATAGACCATGAGGCGACGGACGCCGAGTGAAATGACCATACGCAACCCATACAAAAGTCCCTCGTATTCGGCCTCATTGTTGGAGGAGTCAAAGTGAATCTAGAGAACATAACTGAGTTTGTCACCATGGTGGGAGACCAACACCACTCCAGCACCGGAACCATTCAGCATCTTGGACCCATCGAAGAACATGGTCCAATGCTCCGAGTGAATTTGGGCTGGAAGTTGCTGTTCGATCCACTCGGCGAGGAAATTAGCTATTGCTTGGGACTTAATAGCCTTCTTTACTTCAAACTTGATATCCAGGGGAAGGAGTGCAATCGCGCACTTTGCCACTAGACCAGTTGCATCTCTGTTGTTCAAAATCTCCGATAATGGAGCGTCTCTGACGACTGTAACGGAATGATCAGAGAAATAGTGTGCAACCTTCTTTGTGGTCATGTAAATTCCATAAACACGCTTCCGATAATGGGGATATCTTTGCTTTGATGGAGTCAGAACTTCAGAAATGTAATATACTGGGCGCTGAACTTTATAAGTTTTTCCTTCTTCTTCCCGCTCGACCGTGAGTACTGTACTGACAACTTGTCCAGTGGCTGCAATGTAAAGCAGTAAAGGCTCTTTGCTGATTGGTGCAGCAAGCACCGGCTGGGTGGAAAGCAGGGCTTTGAGCTCTGCAAATGCTGCATCAGCTTCCGGAGTCCACTCGAACTTATCAGACTTCTTCATCGGTCGGTAAAGAGGCAGTGCCTTTTCACTGAGACAAGAAATGAATCGACTCAGGGCGGCCAAACAACCAGTAAGCTTTTGGACATCGTGCACACGCACAGGGCGTTTCATCCGAAGAATGGCACCAACTTTCTCTGGGTTAGCGTCGATCCCTCGTTCGGAAACGAGGAAACCGAGTAACTTTCCGCCAGGAAGTCCGAATGTGCACATTGATGGATTAAGCTTGATATCATACCTTCTGAGGTTGGCAAAGGTTCCGGCAAGGTCAGCCAGCAGGTCGGAACCTTTACGTGACTTGACTACAATGTCATCCATGTATGCTTCCACATTCCGACTGATTTGAGTGAGTAGACACTTCTGGATCATCCTCATGAATGTGGCTCCGGCGTTCTTCAGGCCAAATGGCATAGTGGCATAACAGAAACATTCGAATGGAGTGATGAAAGCCCTTTTTATCTCATCGGGTCCATACAGTCGGATCTGATGGTACCCGGAATATGCGTCCGAGAAGGACAAACGCTCACACCCCGCAGATGAGTCGACAATTTGGTCGATGCAGGGAAGAGGAAAATGATCTTTCGGGCAGGACCGATTGATATGCTTGACGTGAATGCACATGCGAAGTGAATCATCCTTCTTAGGGACCATGACAACATTGGCGAACCACTCGGAGTGGTAAATCTCTCGGATGAACTCAGCTGCCAGGTGCCGAGCCACTTCCTCGCCAATTTCTTTTCTCTTATGGACGGCGGACCGTCGGAGATGTTCCTTGACTGGTTTTACTTTCGGGTCGACTCACAAACGATGATCAGCCAGTCCCCTGGGTACACCCGGCATGTCAGAAGGTTTCCATGCAAAGATGTCCCAGTTCTCATGGAGGAACTGGATGAGCGCTTCTTCCTATTTGCTGTCGAGTGTCGACAAGATATGGGTCAGAGCAGCATTGGGATCGGTTGGGTGAACATGAATCGGCTTCGTTTCTCCCAACGACTGAAATGCGGATTCTGTGGCAGGCTTCTTGGCTCGCAGCAAATCACTCAGATCTGCATTTTTCTGATACTCTTGCAGTTCCACTACTGCCATCTGTGCATCGGCAATTTTTGAGCCCTTCTGGAAGCACTCTTCCGCCTTCTGCCAATTGCCAGTGACAGTGATTACTCCTCTGGGGATAGGCATCTTCAATTTGAGATACATGTAACATGGTCGAGCCATAAAACGTGCATAAGCGGGTCTCCCCAGAATGGCATGGTAAGCACTCTTGAAATCTACTACCTCAAACATCAACTTTTCCTTGCGGTAATTCTTGGAATCACCGAAAACCACATCAAGTGCGATCTGGCCGAGTGACTGATCCTTCTTGCCGGGTATAACACCGTGGAAACTCATGTTGCTTTCACTAAGCTTGGACATCGAAATGCCCATTCCCTTCAAGGTTTCAGCATAAAGGATATTCAGGCCACTGCCACAATCCATCAGCACTTTAGTCAGTCGAGTGCCTTCGACCACTGGGTCGACCACCAATGCTTGCCTCCCAAGGGTGGCTATATGCGCTAGGTGGTCCGATTGGTCGAACATGATGGCAGTCTGGGACCACTTCAAATAACTGGGTGTTGCCGGAGCAACCATGTTCACCTCCCTGGTAATAACCTTCAATCGACTTTTGCTTTCAACATCAGCAAAAATCATCAGCGTGGAATTGACATTGGGAAAACCATCGTCATCTTCTTATCTATCCTCTCCTCTGTCCAACTCCTTTTCCTTCTCTTTGGGTTGTTTCTCTCGGAACTGCTGGATCAGGAGACGACACTGTCGAGTGGTGTGTTTAGGGTAAATGAGATTCCCCTCTTCATCTTTAACCATCTTGGGAGTCCAGGGCCCTTTGGGTTTTCCCTTGAATTTCCCTTGAGCAACAACTAAAGCTTCACCAGGAGCAGCTGGTTCGGCCTTTCGCTTCTGTTTCCGACTGGAATTCCCTCCTCCGGTTTCTTGGGCGACTGTTTTATGTTTGCCACTCCGGAGTCGGTCTTCCTCTTCACCATTGGCATATTTGGTGGCAATCTCCATCATCCGAGTCAGAGTCATATCTCCTGTCCGACCGAATTTCAGATTCAACTCCCGATACTTGACGCCTTCCTTGAAGGCACAAATTGCTTGGTGATGTGACACATTCTCCACTGTATGGTATAACGTGATCCATCTGTGAATATAATCCCTCAAGGTTTCATTCGGTTTCTGAACACAACACTGCAATTCTGTCAACATTGCCAGCCTTTTGCAAGTGCCTTCAAAGGATCTAACAAATACTCGAGCAAGTTCCTCCCAACTATATATGCTGCCAGGAGCCAACTGATTCAACCACGCTCTAGTAGAGCCCTCCAACATCAAGGGGATGTGTTTCATGGCCACATCATCATTGCCACCACCAATCTGCACAACCACTCGGTAATCCTCAAGCCAAGTGTCTGGCTTGGACTCGCCAGTGAATTTGCTGACTCCAGTCACCAACCTGAAGTTGGGAGGAATCACTGCTGCTCTGATGGCTCTGCTGAAACACTCGGGTCCTGAAACGTGTACCCTGCTTCCAGTCGGATGATCTCTATGAAGGAAATATGCCCTAGAGGCAATAATAAAGTTATTATTTATTTCATTATATCATGATAAATGTTTATTATTCATGCTAGAATTGTATTAACCGGAAACATAATACATGTGTGAATACATAGACAAACAGAGTGTCACTAGTATGCATCTACTTGACTAGCTCGTTGATCAAAGATGGTTATGTTTCCTAACCATAAACATGAGTTGTCATTTGATTAATGGGATCACATCACTAGGAGAATGATGTGATTGACTTGACCCATTCCGTTAGCTTAGCACTTGATCATTTAGTTTGTTGCTATTGCTTTCTTCATGACTTATACATGTTCCTATGACTATGAGATTATGCAACTCCTGTTTACCGGAGGAACACTTACTGTGCCACCAAACATCACAACGTAACTGGGAGATTATAATGGTGCTCTACAGGTGTCTCCGAAGGTACTTGTTGCGTTGGCGTATTTCGAGATTAGGATTTGTCACTCTGATTGTCGGAGAGGTATATCTGGGCCCACTCGGTAGTGCACATCACTATAAGCCTTGCAAACATTGCAATTAATGAGTTAGTTGCAGGATGATGTATTACGGAACAAGTAAAGAGACTTGCCGGTAACGATATTGAAATAGGTATTGAGATACCGATGATCGAATCTCGGGCAAGTAACATACCGATGATAAAGGGAACAACGTATGTTGTTATGCGGTTTGACCGATAAAGATCTTCGTAGAATATGTAGGAGCCAATATGAGCATCCAGTTTCCGCTATTGGTTATTGACCAGAGACGTGTCTCGGTCATGTCTACATAGTTCTCGAACCCGTAGGGCCCGCACGCTTAAAGTTCGATGACGGTTATATTATGAGTTTATGTGTTTTGATGTACCAAAGGTAGTTCGGAGTCCCGGATGAGATAGGGGACATGACGAGGAGTCTCGAAATGGTCAAGACATAAAGATCGATATATCGGACGACTATATTCGGACATCGGAAAGGTTCCGAGTGATTTGGGTATTTTTCGGAGTACCGGGGAGTTACGGGAATTCGTCGGGGAGTGTATGGGCCTTATTGGGCTTTAGGGGAAAGAGAGAGAGAGAGGCAGGCGGCGCGCCCCCCAAGGCCTAGTCCGAATTGGACTAGGGGGGAGGGTTGCGCCCCCTCCTTCCTTCTCTTCTCTTTTCCCTTTCCTTCTCTCCTACTCCTACTACTTGGAAGGGCTCCTAGTTCTACTAGGAAAAGGGGAATCCTACTCCCGGTGGAAGTAGGACTCCCCTAGGGCACGCCATAGAGAGGGCCAGCCCCTCCCCTCCTCCACTCCTTTATATACGTGGCCAGGGGGCACCCCATAGACAGAACAATTGATCTCTTAGACATGTGTGGTGCCCCCCTCCACCACAATCCACCTCGATCATATCGTAGCGGTGCTTAAGTGAAGCCCTGCGTTGGTAGAACATCATCGTCGTCACCACGCCGTTGTGCTGACGAAACTCTCCCTCAACACTCGGCTAGATCGGAGTTCGAGGGACGTCATCGAGTTAAACGTGTGCAGAACTCAGAGGTGCCGTGCGTTCGGTACTTGATCGGTCGGATCGTGAAGACGTACGACTACATCAACCTCATTGTGCTAACGCTTCCGCTCTTGGTCTATGAGGGTACGTGGACACACTCTCCCCTCTCGTTGCTATGCATCACCATGATCTTGCGTGTGCGTAGGAAATTTTTGAAATTACTACGTTTCCCAACAGTGGTATCAGAGCCAGGTTTTATGCGTTGATGTAATATCACTAGTAGAAAAAGGGTCAAATGTGAAGCACATTAGTGCCGGTTTGAATTTGAGCCGGCACTAATGTGACCATTAGTGCCGATTCCAACGGCTAGGCGAGCGGACATCATTAGTACCGGTTCGTGGGCAACCTTTAGTACCGGTTCATGCCACGAACTAGTACTAATGAGGCCAGTGCGGGTGTGGTCAGGCTGGGGCCTCCACGAAGACCTTTAGTACCGGTTCATGGCATGAACCGGTACTAGAATTTCTTATTAAGCTGATTTTTAGTCCCACCTCGCCAAGGGAGAGGCAGTATGAGCAGTTTATAAGCCGTGAGTGCAGAGACAATGACAAAGAGGCGCAATGCTCACCTGCACGTTGATTAGCTTCAAGCCTTTCGGAATAGCATAGATTGCACTGAGCTATGTGCAGTGCAGTCTACACTATTCTGAAAGGCTTGAAGCAAATTAACCAGCATTGCACCTCTTTTTTATTTTTAATAACTCATTTGGACTCCGAACTTCTTGTGTGTTCAGTATGCAACATTCAAAGCGACGTCATCAATTTCCAACATGTTCTGACATCATTTGCTGTTTTTCAGTCATTTACCTAATTGTTTAGAGAGCTAAATGACCGTGAAATTGAAAATTAGTACAAAATGAACTGTGAAAATGTTGAAACTTGACATGGTATCATCATTTCACCCGCATAGCATGGGCGAAAGAGTAGAGAGGGTCACGGCAAAAACTGGACGCACTTCGTGTACAAACTGGACAATCTCTTTCGGAGTATCAGGGTTTCGGATGAGAACTCATCTGTTACATGGGCACTTCAATGTTTTTTCAAATTATTTGAACTCCGGACTTCTTGTGGGTTTAGTATGCAGCATTCAAAGCAACATCATCAATTTCCAACATGTTCTGACATCATTTGCTGTTTTTCAGTCATTTACCTAATTGTTTAGAGAGCTAAATGACCGTAAAATTGAAAATCACTACAAAATAAACTGTGAAAATGTTGAACTTGGCATGGTATCATCATTTCACCTGCATAGCATGTGCGAAAGAGTAGAGAGGGTCACGGCAAAAACTGGACGCACTTCATGTACAAACTGGACAATCTCTTTCGGAGTATCAGGGTTTCGGACGAGAACTAATCTGTTACATGGGCACTTCAATGTTTTTTAAACTTATTTGGACTCCGAACTTCTTGTGTGTTCAGTATGCATCATTCAAAGCGACGTCATCAATTTCCAACATGTTCTGACATCATTTGTTGTTTTTCAGTCATTTACCTAATTGTTTAGAGAGCTAAATGACCGTGAAATTGAAAATCACTACAAAATGAACTGTGAAAATGTTGAAACTTGGCATGGTATCATCATTTCACCCGCATAGCATCAACTTGGCATGGTATATAAAAAATAAATGAATAGAAGAAAATAAATAAAGCAGAAAAGAAAAAAAGCAGAAAAGAAAAAATAGCAGAAAAGAAAAAAACTATAGCAGAAAAGAAAAAAACTATATAAAATATACTCAGAAATAAATAGAAGAAAATAAATATAGCAGAAAAGAAAAAAAAACTACTCAGAAATAAATAGAAGAAAAAATATAGCAGAAAAGAAAAAAACTATATATAAAAATTTGGGGCGCTGCCCTATGGGCCTGCTAGACCACGGACATGCAATTTCAAGCCCACAAGGCCCAACAGACTCAGAGGGCAGTGCGCCGTAGTTAGGCCCAAAAGCCTGCTTTATAGAGGAGTTCGAAAGGGCAGCCGCGGCTGGGTTTATAAACCAGTGCGGCTGCCCTTCGCCCGGCGAGTGCGACTAAACTTTGTGCACCGCGGGTGGTAGCGCACAACCTTTAGTACCGGTTGGTGGCTCCAACCAGTACTAAAGGGTGGTCTTTAGTACCGGTTGGTGGCTCCAACCGGTACTAAAGGTTGCTCTTCCCGCCTCTTGGCCTGGCCAAAGTTGGCCATTAGTACCGGTTGGTGGCTCCAACCGGTACTAAAGGCCCATCCTATATAAGAAAACACTTCAAAAAATTCAGTTTCTCATTTACTTCTTCTCCTCTGTCCCGTCGCCCGCCGCCCCCGTCGCCACCCCTCGTCGATGCCCCTGTCGCCACCCCGTCCCCGTCCCCGTCGTCGCCGCCCCGGCCGTCCCCGTCCCCGTCGCCGCGCCTCGCCCCGTCGTCCCGTCGTCCCCGCCCGGCCCGTCCCCGTCCCCGTTGTCGCCGCCCCGTCCCCATCCCCGTCGTCGCCATCCCCGTCGGCGTCGCCCGTCGCCGTCCCCGTCACCGCCCCCGTTGCCTCGCCGGTGAGATCCTGCCCCTGCCACCATGTCCACATACACACCCATTGTTTTTTAGTTTTTTAGTTATAAATTTTAGTTATAGAAATTTTTATGTTTTTTATTTATAGAAATGTTAGAAATTTTTCTGTTTTTAGTTATAGAAATATTAGAAATGTCAGTTATATATAAATGTCAGTTATATATAAATGTTTTTTATATAAATGAATTACCTAGATAAGAATGTTAGAATGTTAATGTTAGATGAATTAGATAGAGAAGTTAAATATTAATGTCAATTGTTAGATGAATTAGATAGAGAAGTTAAATATTAATGTCAATTGTTAGATGAATTAGCTAGATATTAATTAATTAGGTATATGAGATTATTTGAACTAGTTGAATTAATATAACTAGTTTATTTTTAGTAAATGCTTAGTTGAACTAGCTAGTTGAATTAGTACTAGTTTATTTTTAGTAAGAAAATTTAGGTATATGAGATTTGATGATCTAATTAAAATATTACTATATATAGCTACTTTATATATTTTAGTAAGAAAATTAATAGAACTAGTTTATTTTTAGTAATTTCTTAGTTGAATTAATAGAACTAGTTATTTTTAGTAAGAAAATTTAGGTATATGAGATTTGATGATCTAATCAAAATATTACTATATAGAACAACCTACTTTATTTTAGTAAGAAATTAATAGAACTAGTTTATTTTTAGTAAATGCTTAGTTGAATTAATAGAACTAGTTTATTTAGTTGAATTAATAGAACTAGTAAGTGTTTAATGTTTCACCTATATATGAACATATGTTAGATATTAATGTCAAATGTTAGATGAATTAGATATAAATTATATGTAAGATATATATTTAATTTAGTTATATGAGATTTCATTATCTAATTAACATTTTATTATATAGAACTAGCTACCTTATTTTTAGTAAGAAAATTAATAGAACTAGTTTAGTTGAATTAATTGAATTAATTAGTTGAACTAGTTAGTTGAATTAGTTGAGCTACTTTATTTAGGTATATTTTTCGTAAGTGCTTAGTTGAATTAGTTCAATTAATTAGTTGAACTAGTTGAATTAACAGAATTAGTTGAATTAATAGAACTAATAAGTGTTTAATGTTTCACTTATGAACATAGGAATGTCGTCTGACGACGAACACGATTTCATTATGTGTGAATACTGCGAAGACCAGCACATCCTGTGCGGCAGAAATTTTCTAGTTGATGATAGACGCTTCAGCATCAAGCTGGATGAGAACTTCGAAGTGGATATAGTAAGTCACAATGACAAGTCTTTTTTGTAATTAAGTATGACTTATGCTTCATTTGCTTCAACTTTTAATTTTAATTTTTCACTATTCTACTAGCGTATCCCCTACCATGCAAGAATTTTTGTCTTGGATAAGATAGGTTTCAGTCCTAACGAAACTATGGAGGTAAAAAGAGTTTACTTGAAGACCGAGCATGGTTATACCTTCAATGTCAAATGATACAATGCAGACACATACACCTATTTTGAATGCAAAACTTGGCAAGCACTATGCAAGGCTTATGCATTTGAGCCTGATATGGTTATCACCTTTGATATTCGTTCGGAAGATGATATTGAACGTAATAGAGACATCTGGGTCGATGTGCAGACGCCTCCAGTTCTACCATTATGTGAGTTTCTCAACCATATTTATGTCTTCGATATGAGATTATTTTAACCAGTTGAATAATTAATAGATCTCAATT
Organism: Triticum urartu; assembly: GCF_003073215.2. Lineage (NCBI taxonomy): Eukaryota > Viridiplantae > Streptophyta > Magnoliopsida > Poales > Poaceae > Triticum > Triticum urartu. Next base: position 626,871,454 of record NC_053024.1, on the reverse strand, counting down.
TATATTGACAGCTTATTTCCAATCAAGCAAACATGTCCGGCGCTTGATAGACATGACCGTCCACGGTCCCGGGGCTGAACTAAACTTCGAGGAGACAAGTCATTATGTTTCATGGCTTGAGGATCTTGATGTTGTCAAGACAAAAAAAATTTCCTGCACTTAGAAATGTTAGTACTCAAAACGTGCGACCAATAGTGTTCGTACTGAACTACGGTCACATATATTTAGGAAAGATGGTAAGATTTCTTCTATTTCTCCTCAGTGCATCTTTTGCATACATTATTTTTTTAAGCTAAACTTCATTGCTAAGTATGTTACTATACGATGTTCTTCAACAGGGACTCCCGATGAATGTTGTGCCTGATTGGATCGAGACTAAAGGTACCATGAATATTGTTAGCTTACGGCCAAGATATCCTACAATGGACTTTAGTGCATTCAGGATTTCTAATAGCGAGGAATGCTTAATAGTAAAAGACTGGAGCAAAATTGTGAACGATCACAGAGAAGTACTAGGGGGCAGCAATCAAAAGTGCAACCCACGATTAGGAGACAGGTTCATCTGCATGCTCCAATATGATGAATCAGGAAAGCTATACATGTTCTATGCTATTTTACCTGAGAGAGAGCAGCAGGAGTGATTAATTAGCTAGTTCATGCTCTTAGTACTTGTCCTCTCATGTCTGTGTTCTTCGTCTTGAACTTAATCTCAAAGAGTGATTTGCTTTTGTGGTATTATGAACGCTTATAATATCATTACCATGTTGAACTCAATGATATCTTTGCTTCTGGTACAAGTGAATGTTTCTTCTTTAAGCTAGTGTTGGTGGTGATTAGATAGCGGCAATGACTATATGATGATTAAGTAGTGGTAATGAGATGACTATTATATGATGATTTTTAGCTAGCTATGAAAACTGTTGTTGGTGATGATATATATGATGCAAGAGTTTTTATATTAATATGATGATGATGATGATGATGATGATGAGTTATTATATCATTTATGAAAGAAACTGCATATTAGTTTCAACTGGATGGATTCTAGCTAAGTGATCAAGTATATGCCATATCCATATTACCTCGATCACTTAATTAGGTGATCAAGTATATATAATATGGATATGACATATACTTGATGACTTAGCTAGGATCCACATGCATCCAGTTAAACTAATCTGCGGTACATTCACCTAATGATTTAACAACTCATTATAATGTAAAACAATCACTAAATTAAATTGAAGACACAAAATTAAAGTAAAAATAAAAATAAAACCAAAACACACCCAAACATTTAGTATCGGTTGGTGTTACCAACCGGTACTAATGTCCTACGCGCCCACGGAGCTGGCTCGTGCCACGTGGTTGCCCTTTAGCACCGGTTCATGCTGAACCGGTACTAAAGGGGGGGCCTTTAGTGCCCACACTTTAGTGCCGATTACCGAACCGGCACTAAAGGGCCTTACGAACCGGTGCTATTGCCTGGTTCTGCACTAGTGTATGCACGAGTAGAACACAAGTGAGTTGTGGGCGATATAAGTCATACTGCTTACCAGCATGTCATACTTTGGTTCGGCGGTATTGTTGGATGAAGCGGCCCGGACCGACATTACGCGTACGCTTACACGAGACTGGTTTTACCGCCATGCTATGCACACAGGTGACCAGCGGGTGTCAGTTTCTCCAACTTTAGTTGAACCAAGTGTGGCTACGCCCGGTCCTTGAGAAGGTTAAAACAACACTAACTTGACAAACTATCGTTGTGGTTTTGATGCGTAGGTAAGAACGGTTCTTGCTCAGCCCGTAGCAGCCACGTAAAACTTACAACAACAAAGTAGAGGACGTCTAACTTGTTTTTGCAGGGCATGTTGTGATGTGATATAGTCAAGACGTAATGAGATATAAGTTGTTTTATAAGATGATCATGTTTTGTTGAAGTTATCGGCAACTGGCAGAAGCCTTGTGGTTGTCTCTTTATTGCATAAGATGCAAGCGCCAAATAATTGCTTTACTTTATCGCTATGTGATAGCAATAGTTGCAAGAGCAATAGTTAGCGAGACGACCATGTGACGACACATTGATATAGATCAAGATGATGGAGATCATGGTGTCATGCCGGTGATGATGGAAATCATGACGATGCTTTGGAGATGGAGATCAAAGGCACAAGATGACGATGGCCATATCATGTCACATATTTTGATTGCATGTGATGTTTATCTTTTATACATCCTATTTTGCTTAGTTCGACGGTAGCTTTATAAGATGATCTCTCACTAACTATAAAGGTACAAGTGTTCTCCCTAAGTATGCACCATTGCGTAAGTTCTTCGTGCTGAGACACCACGTGATGATCAGGTGTGATAGGCTCTACGTTCAAATACAACGGGTGCAAAACAGTTGCACACGCGGAATACTCAGGTTAAACCGGACGAGCCTAGCATATAACAGATTTGGCCTCGGAACACTGAGACCGAAAGGTCGAGCGTGAATCATATAGTAGATATGATCAACATAGTGATGTTCACCATTGAAACTACTCCATCTCACGTGATGATCGGACATGGTTTAGTTGATATGGATCACGTGATCACTTAGAGGATTAGAGGGATGTCTATCTAAGTGGGAGTTCTTAAGTAATATGATTAATTGAACTTAAATTTATCATGAACTTAGTCCTGGTAGTATTAGCATATCTATGTTGTAGATCAATAGCTCGCATTTAGCTCCCCTGTTTTATTTTGATATGTTCCTAGAGAAAACTAAGTTGAAAGATGTTAGTAGCAATGATGCGGATTGGATCCGTGATCTGAGGCTTATCCTCATTGCTGCACAGAAGAATTATGTCCTTGATGCACCGCTAGGTTACAAACCTATTGCAGGAGCAGATGCAGATGTTATGAACGTTTGGCTAGCTCAATATGATGACTACTTGATGGTTTAGTGCACCATGCTTAAGCGGCTTAGAATCGGGACTTCAAAGACGTTTTGAACGTCATGGACCATATGAGATGTTCCAGGAGTTGAAGTTAATATTTCAAGCAAATACCCGAGTTGAGAGATATGAAGTCTCCAACAAGTTCTATAGCTAAAAGATGGAGGAGAATAGCTCAAGCAGTGAGCATGTGCTCAGATTGTCTGGGTACTACAATCGCTTGAATCAAGTGGGAGTTAATCTTCCAGATAAAATAGTGATTGAAAGAATTCTCTAGTCACCATCACCAATTTAGTAGAACTTCGTGATGAACTATAATATGCAAGGGATAACGGAAATGATTCCCAAGCTCTTCGTGATGCTGAAATCGACGAAGGTAGAAATCAAGAAAAGCATCAAGTGTTGATGGTAAACAAAACCACTAGTTTCAAGTAAAGGGACAAAGGGAAGAAAGGGGAACTTCAAGAAGGACGGCAAGCAAGTTGCTGCTCAAGTGAAAAAACCCAAGTCTGGATCTAAGCCTGAAACTGAGTGCTTCTACTGCAAAGGGACTGGTCACTGGAAGCGGAACTACCCCAAGTAATTGGCGGATGAGAAGGATGGAAAAGTGAACATAGGTATATTTGATATACATGTTATTGATGTGTACTTTACTAGTGTTTATAGCAAACCCTCAGTATTTGATACTAGTTCAGTTGCTAAGAATAGTAACTCGAAACTGGAGTTGCAGAATGAACAGAGACTAGTTAAGGGTGAAGTGACGATGTATATTGGAAATGGTTCCAAGATTGATATGATCATCATCGCACACTCCCTATACTTTCGGGATTAGTGTTAAACCTAAAATAAATGTTATTTAGTGTTTGCGTTGAGCATGAATATGATTGGATCATGTTTATTGCAATACGGTTATTCATGTAAGTTCGAGAATAATTGTTGTTCTGTTTACATGAATAAAACCTTATATGGTCATACACCTAATGAAAATGGTTTGTTGGATCTCGATCGTGGTGATACACATTTTCATAATATTGAAGCCAAAAGATGCAAAGTTAATAATGATAGTGCAACTTATTTGTGGCATTGCCGTTTAGGTCATATTGGTGTAAAGCGCATGAAGAAAAACCATGCTGATGGGCTTTTGGAATCACCTGATTATGAATCAGTTGATGCTTGCGAACCATGCCTCATGGGCAATATGACTAAGACTCCGTTCTCCGGAACAATGGAGTGAGCAACAGATTTGTTGGAAATCATACATATTGATGTATGTGGTCCGATGAATATTGAGGCTCGTGGCAGGTATCATTATTTTCTGATCTTCACAGATGATTTGAGCAGATATGAGTATATCTACTTGATGAAACACAAGTCTGAAACATTTGAAAAGTTCAAAGAATTTCAGAGTGAAGTGGAGAATCATCATAACAAAAATAAAAGTTTCTACGATATGATAACAGAAGTAAAATATTTGAGTTACGAGTTTGGCCTTCAGTTAAAACAATGTGAAATAGTTTCACTACTCACGCCACCTGGAACACCATAGTGTAATGGTGTGTCTGAACATCGTAACCGTACTTTATTACATATGGTGCGATCTATGATGTCTCTTACCGATTTACCACTATCGTTTTGGGGTTATGCATTAGAGACAGCTACATTCACGTTAAATAGGGCACCATCTAAATCTGTTGAGATGACACCGTATGAACTATGGTTTGGCAAGAGACCTAAGCTGTCGTTTCATAAAGTTTGAGGTTGCAATGCTTATGTGAAAAAGTTTCAACCTAATAAGCTCAAACCCAAATCAGAGAAGTGTCTCTTCATAGGATACCCAAAAGAAAATGTTGGGTACTCCTTCTATCACAGATCCGAAGGCAAGATATTCATTGCTGAGAATGGATCCTTTCTAGAGAAGGAGTTTCTCTCGAAAGAAGTGAGTGGGAGGAAAGTAGAACTTGATGAGGTAACTGTACCTGCACCCTTATTGGAAAGTAGTTCATCACAGAAATCTGTTCCTATGAGTACTACACCAATTAGTGAGGAAGCTAATGATGATGATCATGTAACTTCAGATCAAGTTACTACCGAACCTCGTAGGTAAACCAGAGTGAGATCGGCACCAGAGTGGTACGGTAATCCTGTTTTGGAGGTCATGTTACTTGACTATGACGAACCTACGAACTATGAGGAAGCAACGATGAGCCCAGATTCCACGAAATGGCTTGAGGCCATGAAATCTGAGATGAGATCCATGTATAAGAACAAAGTATGGACTTTGATTGACTTGCCCAAAGATCGTCAAGCCATTGAGATTAAATGGATCTTCAAGAGGAAGACAGACGCTGATAGTAGTGTTACTATCTACAAAGCTAGAATTGTCGCAAAAGGTTTTCGACAAGTTCAAGGTGTTGACTATGATGAGAGTTTCTCACTCGTATCTATGCTTAAGTCTGTCCGAATCATGTTAGCAATTGCCACATTTTATGAAATCTGGCAAATGGATAAACAAAACTACATTCCTTAATGAATTTATTAAAGAAGAGTTGTATATGATGCAACAAGAAAGTTTTGTCAATCCTAAAGGTGCTAACAAAATATGCAAGCTCCAACGATCCATCTATGGACTGGTGCAAGCATCTCGGAGTTGGAATATATGCTTTGATAAGTTGATCAAAGCATATAGTTTTATACAGACTTGCGGTGAAGCTTGTATTTACAAGAAAGTGAGTGGGAGCACTACAGCATTTCTGATAAGTATATGTGAATGACATATTGTTGATCAGAGATAATGTAGAATTATTCTACAAAGCATATATGAGTGTTTAAAAGGAGTTTTTCAAAGAAAGACCTCGGTGAAGCTGCTTACATATTGAGCATCAAGATCTATAGAGATAGATCAAGACGCTTGATAAGTTTTTCAATGAGTACATACCTTGACAAGATTTTGAAGTAGTTCAAAATGGAACAGTCAAAGAAAGAGTTCTTGCCTGTGTTACAAGGTGTGAAACTGAGTAAGACTCAAAGCCCGACCACGGAAGAAGATAGAAAGAGAATGAAAGTCATTCCCTATGCCTTGACCATAGGTTCTATAAAATATGCCATGCTGTGTACCAGATCTATTGTATACCCTACACCAATTTTGGTAAGGAAGTACAATAGTGATCTAGGAATAGATCATTGGACAGCGGTCAAAATTATCCTTAGCGGAATAAGGATATGTTTCTCGATTATGGAGGTGACAAAAAGGGTTTGTCGTAAAGGGTTACGTCAATGCAAATTCTAACACTGATCCAGATGACTCTAAATCTCAATCTAGATACATATTGAAAGTGGGAGCAATTAGCTAGAGTAGCTCCGTTCAGAGCATTGTTGACATAGAAATTTGCAAAATACTTACGGATCTGAATATGGCAGACCCATTGACTAAACTTCTCTCACAAGCAAAACATGATCACACCTTAGTACTCTTTGGGTGTTAATCACATAGCGATGTGAACTAGATTATTGACTCTAGTAAACCCTTTGGGTGTTGGTCACATGTCGATGTGAACTATGGGTGTTAATCACATGGTGATGTGAACTATTGTTATTAAATCACATGGCGAGGTGAACTAGATTATTGACTCTAGTGCAAGTGGGAGACTGGAGGAAATATGCCCTAGAGGCAATAATAAAGTTATTATTTATTTCCTTATATCATGATAAATGTTTATTATTCATGCTAGAATTGTATTAACCAGAAACATAATACATGTGTGAATACATAGACAACCAGAGTGTCACTAGTATGCCTCTACTTGACTAGCTCGTTGATCAAAGATGGTTATGTTTCCTAACCATAGACATGAGTTGTCATTAGATTAACGGGATCACATCATTAGGAGAATGATGTGATTGACTTGACCCATTCCGTTAGCTTAGCACTTGATCGTTTAGTTTGTTGCTATTGCTTTCTTCATGACTTATACATGTTCCTATAACTATGAGATTATGCAACTCCCGTTTACCGGAGGAACACTTTGTGTGCCACCAAATGTCACAACGTAACTGGGTGATTATAAAGGTGCTCTACAGGTGTCTCCGAAGGTACTTGTTGGGTTGGCGTATTTCGAGATTAGGATTTGTCACTCCAATTGTCGGAGAGGTATCTCTGGGCCCACTCGGTAATGCACATCACTATAAGCCTTGCAAGCATTGCAACTAATGAGTTAGTTGCGGGACGATGTATTACGGAACAAGTAAAGAGACTTGATGGTAACGAGATTGAACTAGGTATTGAGATACCGACGATCGAATCTCGGGCAAGTAACATACCGATGACAAAGGGAACAACGTATGTTGTTATGCGGTTTGACCGATAAAGATCTTCGTAGAATATGTAGGAGCCAATATGAGCATCCAGGTTCCGCTATTGGTTATTGACCGGAGATGTGTCTCGGTCATGTCTACATAGTTCTCGAATCCGTAGGGTCCGCGTGCTTAAAGTTCGATGACGGTTATATTATGAGTTTATGTGTTTTGATGTACCGAAGGTAGTTCGGAGTCCCGGATGAGATCGTGGACATGACAAGGAGTCTCGAAATGGTCGAGACGTAAAGATCGATATATTGGACGACTATATTCGGACATCAAAAAGGTTCTGAGTGATTCGGGTATTTATCGGAGTACCGGGGAGTTACGGGAATTCGCCGGGGAGTGTATGGGCCTTATTGGGCTTTAGGGGAAAGAGAGAGAGAGGCAGGCCGCCCCCCCCCCCCAAGGCCTAGTCCGAATTGGACTAGGGGGAAGGGTTGCGCCCCCTCCTTCCTTCTCTTCTCTTTTCCCTTTCCTTCTCTCCTACTCCTACTACTTGGAAGGGCTCCTAGTTCTACTAGGAAAAGGGGAATCCTACTCCCGGTGGGAGTAGGACTCCCCTAGGGCGTGCCATAGAGAGGGCCAGCCCCTCCCCTCCTCCACTCCTTTATATATGTGGCCAGGGGGCACCCCATAGATAGAACAATTGATCTCTTGATCTCTTAGACGTGTGCGGTGCCCCCCTCCACCATAATCCACCTCGATCATATCGTAGCAGTGCTTAGGTGAAGCCCTGCGTTGGTAGAACATCATCATCGTCACCACGCCGTCATGCTGACGAAACTCTCCCTCAACACTCGGCTGGATCAGAGTTCGAGGGACGTCATCGAGTTGAACGTGTGCAGAACTCGGAGGTGCCGTGCGTTCGGTACTTGATCGGTCGGATCGTGAAGACGTACGAATACATCAACCTCGTTGTGCTAACACTTCCACTTTCGGTCTTGGAGGGTACGTGGACACACTCTGCCCTCTCGTTGCTATGCATCACCATGATCTTGCGTGTGCGTAGGAAATTTTTGAAATTACTATGTTCCCCAACACTCTACCATGGCCTTCTCTGTGAGCTCTGTTTCTATCAACCAGACCTTGAACGAGGATAGACCTTGCATCAAAGCCTGGCTCTCTGGGGTCGACTGGAATTCTTCGTTCGCCGCTGTAGGGGCGCCTGTCATCTTGCCGCTGAGGCACGTATGACCCACTCCTCGGAGGAGGCGTGGGCACTCGACGACGGTCGTCGTGGTCGAGTCGATGATCATACTGCTCACGGTTGCTGTACTGATCTTGCTGGTACCCATGTCCCTCACGCCGCGGAGACGATCTCAGGCTATGGGCAGATTGGACAGTATCCGCAACCACAGACCTGCTATGAATCCTATTCCGTGACTAAGATACTGCTGTATTCTGCTCCCCCGCTGCCTGGAGTAAAGCCTGGATCTGCATCAAACCTCGGCCAGCTTCTGACTGGGAAGGTTGAATTGACTCTGCTATTCAAGCTGCAGCTGTGAGATTCTAGATCGGAGTTCGGTATACCTGAGTCGGAGGCGGAAAAAGTTGTCGTCGACTGGACTAGGGGATCCACTGCCGAGCACGCTCGTCAAGTGCACGCTGGAGGTTCTCTAGTCGGGTGCGCTCAGCCAAGTTGGCCAGGCGCGCCTCCTCCAAGGCATGGGCCTCAGGGGTTTCTCCAACGATAGGAGTGTGAAGTGCATCCATATTACGAAGGCGAAGATCTTCCCTCCGCTGCGAAGAGGGGGGTTCGGGGCGGTACTCCTCATGAACACGCGACAGATCGCCACCACCGTCGCCACCGCCTTCACGGGTGAAGCCAGGAGGACTGCGTGGTCCATTGACCATCAAGATTTCCGCCGCGGGGTCGCTGCTGTCGCATTCGGACGTAGCCTCGACGGAGCCAGTCGACAGATCGAACAGGCCGTAGAGAGTTTCATCGGGCTCGATCGCCGTGATTTGTGGGGTGGACGATTGGCGGGCCACCGCGTGCCTCACCCACCGCTGAATTCGCGACCGACCGGATCGCTGGCGCTGGCGAACAACGGAAAGGGAGGTTGCCGTAGGAGCCGACTAATACGGAGTCGACGGTTGCCGAAGAAGGACGCCACGAACGCATGCGCGGAAGTGCGTCGCCCCGCGGACGGGGAGCGCCTCGAAATTGAGTGGAGCCTCGTGGAGCCAAGCGGAGTCGTCGGCGATGAAGACGAGCACGCCGAGACGGATCTCGCGGCCTTCAGCCAATCCTCCACCGGAAACCATGATTATGGGAATCGGAAGAATCGCAACTTCTCCAATAAACTGCTCAGACACCTGCCCCAAGGTGGGCGCCAACTGTCGTGGTTCTAAGACTGACAGTAGAATGCGGGGTAAGTGTGAGGAGGCAAGATCCTAGCTATGGAGTAGTTGTACACACGAGTTTTACGAGTTCAGGCCCTTCTCGGAGGAAGTAACAGCCCTACGTCTCGGTGCCCTGAGGCAGTCGACTGGATTATGTGTGTGTGTGAGTTTACAAAAGATGCGAACCCCTATGCCTGTGGAGGGGGGTGGCTTATATAGTGTGCGCCGGGACCCTAGCCAGCCCACGTTACGAAGGGTTTATGGTACATTAAAAGGGAGACGTTACTAGTAACGCTAGTAAATAAATAGACACAATGACCATTAAAGCTATGAGGTGATGTCTGACCGTTGCAGTTCAGAGTGACTTTGGACCTTCTGGTGGTCGAGTGACAGTCTCCGCGGTCAAGTGACTTCAAGTCTTCCGAGTGGAATTCCTCATGGTCGAGTGGATGATGACTCCTCTTCGAATGCTTCTGATTTGAGGGTGACGTCCTAGGGGAGGGTGTCTAGGTCAGGCCTATGACCCTACCCTGGGTACATATCTTCATCAACGGCCCCCTTTCCTTTCTCCTTCTCCCTCTTCCTTCTATTCCTAGTTGGACCAGGAAAGGGGGAGTCCTACTCCTACTAGGAGGAGGACTCCTCCCCCTTGGCGCGCCTAGAGAGGTCGATCGGCCTCCCCTCTCCCTCCTTTATATACGTGGGGAGGGGGCACCCTAGAACACACAAGTTGATCTCTTAGCCGTGTGCGGTGCCCCCCTCCATAGATTTCCACCTCGGTCATATCGTTGTAGTATTTTGCATATCTATGTTGTTGTAGATATATGGCCCGTGCTGTTGTTCCGTTGAATTTTAATGCGTTTCTAGAGAAAGCTAAGTTGAAAGATGATGGTAGCAATTACACGGGCTGGGTCCATACCTTGAGGATTATCCTCATTGTTGCACAGAAGAATTATGTCCTAGAAGCACCGCTAGGTGACAAACCTGCTGCAGGAGCAACACCAGATGTTATGAACGTTTGGCAGAGCAAAGCTGATGACTACTCGATAGTTCAGTGTGCCATGCTTTACGGCTTAGAACCGGGACTTCAACGATGTTTTGAACGTCATGGAGCATATGAGATGTTCCAGGAGTTGAAGTTAATATTTCAAGCAAATGCCCGGATTGAGAGATATGAAGTCTCCAATAATTTCTACAACTGCAAAACGGAGGAGAATAGTTCTGTCAGTGAACATATACTCAGAATTTCTGGGTACCACAACCACTTGACTCAGCTGGGAGTTAATCTTCGTGATGATAGTGTCATTGACAGAATTCTTCAATCACTGCCACCAAGCTACAAGAGCTTCATGATGAACTATAATATGCAAGGGATGGATAAGACGATTCCCGAGCTCTTCGCAATGCTAAAGGCTGCGGAGGTAGAAATCAAGAAGGAGCATCAAGTGTTGATGGTCAACAAGACCACCAGTTTCAAGAAAAAGGGCAAAGGGAATAATGGGAACTTCAAGAAGAACGACAGGCAATTTGCTACTCAAGTGAAGACGCCTAAGTCTGTACCTAAGCATGAGACTGAGTGCTTCTACTGCAAAGGGACTGGTCACTCGAAGCGGAACTGCCCCAAGTATTTGGCGGAGAAGAAGGATGGCAAAGTGAAAGGTATATTTGATATACATGTTATTGATGTGTACCTTACTAATGCTCGCAGTAGTGCATGGGTATTTGATACTGGTTCTGTTGCTAATATTTGCAACTCGAAACAGGGGCTACGGATTAAGCGAAGATTGGCTAAGGATGAGGCGACGATGTGCGTGGGAAATGGTTCCAAAGTCAACGTGATCGCCTTCGGCACCCTACCTCTACATCTACCTTCGGGATTAGTTTTAGACCTAAAAATAATTGTTATTTGGTGCCAGCGTTGAGCATGAACATTATATCTGGATCTTGTTTGATGCGAGACGATTATTCATTTAAATCAGAGAATAATGGTTGTTCTATTTATATGAGTAATATCTTTTATGGTCATGCACCCTTGATGAGTGGTCTATTTTTACTAAATCTTGATAGTAGTGATACACATGTTCATAGTATTGAAGCCAAAAGATATAAGTTTAATAATGATAGTGCAACTTATTTGTGGCACTGCCATTTAGGTCATATTGGTGTAAAGCGCATGAAGAAACTCCATGCTGATGGGCTTTTGGAATCACTTGATTATGAACCACTTGATGCTTGCGAACCATGCCTCATGGGCAAGACGACTAAGACTGATGAGTGTTGATGCTCGTGGCGGGTATCGTTATTTTCTTACCTTCACAGATGATTTGAGCAGATATGGGTATATCTACTTAATAAAACATAAGTCTGAAACATTTGAAAAGTTCAAAGACTTTCAGAGTGAAGTAGAAAATCATCGTAACAAGAAAATTAAGTTTATACGATCTGATCGTGGAGGTGAATATTTGAGTTATGAGTTTGGTCTTCATTTGAAACAATGTGGAATAGTTTCGTAACTCAAGCCACCTGGAACACCACAACGTAATGGTGTGTCCGAACGTCATAACTGCACTTTATTAGATATGGTGCGATCTATGATGTCTCTTACTGATTTACCGCTGTCGTTTTGGGGTTATGCTTTAGAGACGGTTGCATTCACGTTAAATAGGGCACCATCAAAATCCATTGAGACGACACCTTATGAACTGTGGTTTGGCAAGAAACCCAAGTTGTCGTTTCTTAAAGTTTGGGGCTGCGATGCTTATGTGAAAAAGCTTCAACCTGATAAGCTCGAACCCAAATTGGAGAAATGTGTCTTCATAGGATACCCAAAGGACACTATTGGGTACACCTTCTATCACAGATCTGAAGGCAAGATATCCGTTCTAAGAATGGATCCTTTCTAGAGAAGGAGTTTATCTCGAAAGAAGTGAGTGGGAGGAAAGTAGAACTTGACGAGTTAATTGTACCTACTCCCTTATTGGAAAGTAGTTCATCACAGAAATCAGTTCCAATGATTCCTACACCAGTAAAGTGAGTAAGCTAATGATGATGATCATGAAACTTCTGATCAAGTTACTACCGAACCTCATAGGTCAACCATAGTAAGATCTTCACCAGAGTGGTACGGTAATGCTATTCTGGAGGTCATGTTACTTGACCATGACGAACCTACGAACTATGAGGAAGCGATGATGAGCCCAGATTCCTCAAAATGGGTTGAGGCCAAGAAATCTGGGATGGGATCCATGTATGAGAACAAAGTGTGGACTTTGGTTGACTTGCCCGTTGATCGGCAAGCAATAGAGAATAAATGGATCTTCAAGAAGAAGACTGACGCTGACGGTAATGTTACTGTCTACAAATCTTGACTTGTTGCAAAAGGTTTTCGACAAGTTCAAGGAGTTGACTCTGATGAGATCTTCTCACCCATAGCAATGCTTAAGTCCGTCCGAATCATGTTAGAAATTGCCGCATTTTATGATTATGAAATTTGGCAAATGGATGTCAAAACTGCATTCCTTAATGGATATCTTAAAGAAGAGCTATATATGATGCAACCAGAAGGTTTTGTCGATCCAAAAGGTGCTAACAAAGTGTGCAAGCTCCAACGGTCCATTTATGGACTGGTGTAAGCCTCTCGGAGTTGGAATATACGCTTTGATTGTGTGATCAAAGCATATGGTTTTGTACATACTTTTAGAGAAGCCTGTTGAGGGAGTCCTGGATTAGGGGGTCTCCGGACAACCGGACTATATCCTTTGGCCGGACTGTTAGACTATGAAGATACAAGATTGAAGACTTCGTCTCGTGTCCGGATGGGACTCTACTTGGCGTGGAAGGCAAGCTAGGCAATACGGATATGTATATCTCCTCCTTTGTAACCGACCTTGTGTAACCCTAGCCCTTTCCGATGTCTATATAAACCAGAGGGTTTTAGTTCGTAGGACAACATAGAATCATACCATAGGCTAGCTTCTAGGGTTTAGCTTCTCTGATCTCGAGGTAGATCTACTCTTGTACTACCCATATCATCAATATTAATCAAGCAGGACATAGGGTTTTACCTCCATCAAGAGGGCCCGAACCTGGGTAAAACATCGTGTCCCCTGCCTCCTGTTACCATCCGCCTTAGACGCACAGTTCGGGACCCCCTACCCGAGATCTGCCGGTTTTGACACCGACATTGGTGCTTTCATTGAGAGTTCCTCTGTGTCGTCGCCGTTAGGCTTTATGGCTCCTTCGATCATCGTTAGCGATGCAGTCCAGGGTGAGACTTTTCTCCTCGGACATATTTTTGTATTCGGCGGCTTCGCACTGCGGGCCAACTCACTTGGCCATCTGGAGTAGATCGAAAGTTACGCCCCTGGCCACCAGGTCAGGTTTGGAAGCTTAAACTACACGGCCGATATCCGCGGAGACTTGATCTTCGACGGATTCAAGCCTCTGCCATGTGCGTCACACGGTCACGATGAGTATGATTTAGCTCTACCATCAAACAGTGTTCAAGAGATCGCACCGGCAGCCGCTCTGACCCTCAATTCGGAGCCAGTTGCGCCGTCCATGGACGGGTGGATAGACCCTGCCACGGAGGCCTTACCCTCAGCGGCGGTCGAGCCGGATATCGACCTTACCCTTCATGAGAGCCGCATTGTCAAACTGTCGGATCCTTCTCCGGCCACGGACTCCGAACCGCCTGAGCCCGTTCCTAGTGAATCCGATTGGGCGCCGATCATGGAGTTCACCTCCGCGGATATTTTTCAGCACTCGCCCTTTAGCGACATACTGAACTCATTAAGGTCTCTCTCCTTTTCAGGAGGATCCTGGCCGAACTATGTCCGGCAGGATTGGGATGCGTATGACAAAGAAATTCGTTGCCCACCCACCACCCACTTAGTAGCCACTATCGACGACTTAACCGACATGCTCGACTTTGACTCTGAAGACATCGACGGTATGGACGATGATGCGGGAGACGAAGAGGAACCACTGCCCACAGGGCACTGGACAGCCACCTCATCATACGATATATACATGGTGGACACACCCAAAGAAGGCAATGGCGACGAGACAACGGAGGTTCACCCCTCCAAGAAGCAACCTAAGCGCCGACGTCAGCGGCGCCGCTCTAAGTCCCGCCAAAGAAAAAGCGGTGATACCGGCACAGGAGATAATAGCACTCCGGATAGTGCCGAAGATGGCAATAATCCCCTCCAGCACGATTTAGGGCAGGAGGATGGAGAGGCCAGCCCTCCTGAGAGAGCGGCAAAGGAGGAGGATGACAATTACATGCCTCCCTCCGAAGATGAGGCAAGCCTCGACGATGACGAATTCGTCGTGCCAGAGGATCCCGTCAAACAAGAGCGCTTCAAGCGCCGGCTTAGAGCCACAGCAAATAGCCTTAAGAAGAAGCAGCAATAGCTTCAAGCTGATCAAGATCTGCTAGCTGATAGATGGACTGAAATCCTAGTGGCCGAGGAATATAAACTCGAATGCCCCTCCAAGAGTTACCCAAAATGCAGGTTGCTACCCCGACTGGAGGAAGAATCGTATGATGCGGCTGATCGGCCACCCCGCGGCCGCGATAGAGAGGCATTCCAGCCAAAAGCTCAGCCTGCACCCCGATACCATTCAAATAAAAAGGCATGGGGAAATACGCCAGACCTGCGAGACGTACTGGAGGACAAAGCAAAGCATGCAAGATCGATCTACGGATCACAAGGGCGCGCCACTATGCGAGACGATAAACGTCACGCCGGATACAGTAAAAGTAAATCCGGCCGGGCCGAACACAGCGGGCAAGACCCATTCGAGCTGCGTCGCGATATAGCCCAATACAGAGGCACCGCACACCCCCTATGCTTCACAGACGAAGTAATGGATCATGAAATCCCAGAGGGTTTCAAACCCGTTAATATTGAATCATACGACGGCACAACAGATCCTGCGGTATGGATCGAGGATTTCCTCCTCCACATCCACATGGCCCGCGGTGATGACTTACACGCCATCAAATACCTCCCACTAAAGCTCAAAGGACCAGCGCGACATTGGCTTAACAGCTTGCCAGCAGAGTCCATTAGCTGTTGAGAAGATCTGGAGGCCGTATTCGTCGACAACTTTCAGGGCACTTATGTGCGACCACCAGATGCCGATGACTTGAGCCACATAATTCAGCATCCAGAGGAATCGGCCAGGCAATTCTGGACATGGTTCCTCACAAAGAAAAATCAAATCATCGACTGTCCGGATGCAGAGGCCCTAGCAGCTTTTAAACACAACATCTGCAACGAGTGGCTAGACCGGCACCTTGGTCAGGAAAAGCCGAAATCTATGGCAGCCCTCACGACACTCATGACCCGCTTTTGTGCGGGAGAAGACAGCTGGCTGGCTCACAGTAATAACATATCAAAGAACCATGGTACTTCGGATACCAAGGACGGCCATAGCAGGTCACGTCGCAACAAACATAAGCGCCGCATTAACAGCGACAATACCGAGGATACGGTAGTCAATGCCGGATTCAAAGGCTCTAAACCCGGTCAGCGGAAAAAGCCATTCAAAAGAAGCACTCTGGGCCCGTCCAGTTTGGACCGTATACTCGACCGCTCGTGTCGAATACACGGCACCCCCGACAAGCCAGCCAACCACACCAACAGGGATTGTTGGGTGTTCAAGCAGGCCGGCAAGTTAATTGCCGAAAACTAAGATAAGGGGCCACATAGTGATGACGAGGAGGAGCCCCGACAGCCGAATACCGGAGGACAGTAGAGGTTCTCCCCACAAGTGCGGACGGTGAACATGATATACGCAACCCACATCCCCAAGAGGGAGCGGAAGCATGCGCTCAGGGACATATATGCATTGGAACCAGTCGCCCCAAAGTTCAACCCATGGTCCTCCTGTCCGATCACCTTCGATCGCAGGAACCACCCCACTAGTATCCATCATGGCGGATTCGCCGCACTGGTCCTAGACCCAATTATTGACGGATTTCACCTCACTCGAGTCCTTATGGATGGCGGCAGCAGCCTGAACCTGCTTTATCAGGACACAATGCGCAAAATGGGTATAGACCCCTCAAGTATCAAACCCACAAAAACGACCTTTAAAGGCGTCATACCAGGTGTAGAAGCCCATTGCACAGGCTCAATCACACTGGAAGTGGTCTTCGGATCCCCGGATAACTTCCGAAGCGAAGAGTTAATCTTCAATATAGTCCCGTTCCGCAATGGTTATCATGCACTACTCGGGCGAACCGCATTTGCGAGATTCAATGCGGTACTGCATTATGCATACCTCAAGCTCAAGATGCCAGGACCTCAGGGGGTCATTACAGTTAATGGAAATATAGAGCGCTCTCTCCGAATGGAGGAGCACACTGCGGCCCTCGCAGCGAAAGCCCAAAGCAGCCTCTTATGGCAATCCACTAGTTCGGCGTTCAAGGACCCAAACACCTTCAAGCGCGCCCGGAGTAATCGGCAACTGGAGCGCCTAGCACGTCCCGAGCTCGCATAGCAATGCGGCCCCCACCCCAGCCCAATCCAAACGGCGAAATTCGTGCCACGTGTACATAATTACGCATTAAAAATACCATGGGCACAGGTGGGGAGGGGGCACAACTACGGCACGCCCCAAGACGCGGCTTAAACCGCACTAGGGGCTTCCCGCTTTGTTATTTTTCTCTCTTTCAGGACATTAATCTCTGGAAACCCTGTCCGGCAGCATGATTGCCGAACACATGATGCAGCATCCAAGGAGGCAGAAAGCTACATCACAAAACGGAACTCCCAGGTGGATTACGATAACGAGTCAAATACTTGCCTTAACATTATTCCTCAGCTTGCCCTTGGAGGGGATATAGTCCTACTTTTTGCTTATTCACTGCATGTATCATTCCGCTTTAATGAATAAACAATGCATAGCATTAAGACTATTATTGCATTCTTCTTCTTTATATATATATATATGTGTGTGTGTTCATTAATGACGCCTTGCGACCGTACACTTTGGTACGTCCAACACACCAGGGGCTTAAGTACCCCACAATATGGTGTGAGAAGTCCGAACACTTTCACAAGTGCGGCACCCCGAACTTATAGCATTATATGCATCAGCTCCGAATCATGTCTTTGGTCAAATGTTGGGTTTGCCCGGCTCCTATGTTTTGGTACCTTATGTTCCGCTCTATCGACTAAGGTAGCACTAGGAGAACTACTGTGATTGTGCCCCGGTTCTACTGGGCTAAGCACCTCAGTAGAGAAAGCTAAAATTGACTGTCATGATAAGGCGAGAGACTGGTCGCTGTTCGGCGAGGTTTCAAGTCCCTAAAGACTTATGCCGCTTAGAGCGAGGAGCCGGTCCTGTCCGGCTTAAAGGCGTGTATCGCGCCCCGAATTCGGCCTTCCGAATACCAGGGGCTTCACCAAAATTTAAAATTATAGAATTCTATGGCTAAGTGAGAGTGATAAAGTATTATTAGTCCGGTTGCCTTGTTCGCTGTGCTGAGCACCTCCCTCGAAGGACCCAAAAATGGGAACAAGAGTGCTCAGGTTTATCCCAAACACCCCAGCACTCGCGGCATGGGGGCAGAAGCCGAGGACTAGCCATCTCTCAGATTGGATAAACAGCCAAACAGAAGGTAATATTTTAAATTCAAACAAGCGTTGCATAGCGCATATGAAACAAGTTTTCATCATACAGGATCACACGAGCAAGTTTACTCAAATATTACATCCTTTGGACATTCGTCCGCTACAAGACGGGCACCCTTCAGGACACCCTCATAATAAATTTCGGTGTGCGATGCTCCTTGCCCTGCGGCGGTCCTTCCTTGATCAACTTCACGGCGTCTAGCTTTGGCCCATTGCATCTTCACACGGGCGAAAGCCCAGCATGCACCTTCGATGCAGACGGACCGCTTGACGACTTCCAGCCGTGGGCAGGCATCCACAAGCCGCCTCACCAGGCCGAAGTAGTTGTTCGGAAGGGCGTCGCCAGGCCACAGCCGGACTATAAAGCCCTTCATGGCCTGTTCGGCCGCCTTGTGTAGCTCAACCAGCTGCTTTAGCTAGTCGCTCATAGGCACCGGGTGTTTGGTCCCAGTATATTGGTCCCAGAACAACTTCTCCATTGAGCTTCCCTCCTCGGCCTGGTAAAAAGTTGCGGCATTTGACACGCTACGGGGAAAATCTGCGAACGCTCCTGGAGAGCTCCGGATTCGGGTAAGTACAGGCAATTTACTTTTACATGCTTTCTTTGCATATAGAATGCCTTACCCGCCGCTATCTTATTCATCGCATCAATCTCCTAGAGGGCCTTCTGGGCTTCAGCCTTGGCATTTTTCGCGCTTTCGAGGGCTGCGGCAAGCTCGGACTCTCGCGTCTTCGAGTCACGCTCCCACGCCTCATGCTTCGACACGAGAGCTTGGAGCTCTTGCTGCACCTCGCCCACCCGTGCCTCTTGCCATTCCCGCTCGGTGCGCTCCTTGGCCGCTTTGTCTTCGACCTCGGATAGCGTTTGCTTCAAGGTCGCCACCTCGGTCGTGGCCCCTGGCAAATATAAGATGATCCTGTCATTTTGCAATAGCGTCTTCTTTTATATATATAATATCTATAGACAGGGTATTACTTACCCTTGTTCTCCTCGAGCTGCCTCTTGGCAAGGCCGAGCTCTTTCTTGGACCCCTCGAGGTCCTGCTTCAGTGTGGCGACCTCCGCAGTCAGTGCGGCTGAGTCCAGCAGCGAAGCCTGCACACGCATATAGACATACTTATATTAGACACCTGCGATATTGTTTGATTCTCTGTTCGGCTTTTCTTTGTGAACACCGAACAGAGCATCAGGGGCTACTGTCTATGCGGTAATATTTTTCCTATATTTTAAACACTTACCTCAAAGCCTGTTAGAAGGCTGGCACAGGCTTCAGTCAGTCCGCTCTTGGTGGACTGAACCTTCTGGACCACCGCACTCATAATAGTACGGTGCTCCTTGTCGATGGAAGCGCTACGAAGCGCTCCCAGCAGATTGTCCGGCGCCTCTGGATGGACAGAGGTCACCGGCACAGGCATCTTGCCCCTCTTGGAAGGAGGCCGCCTACCCGAGTCCGGAACCACTGGAGGCTCCGGCGCGGTGTTCGGCTGAGGGCCGAACTCGGAGCCCTCAAGGGCCTTGTTCCCTCTGCTCCCGGAGTCCGGAAGGTCGCCTTGAGGCGCCTCCGGGACTGTCTCCCCTCGACCCAGTGCCTCTTGAGACAATACCTCGGCGTCATCCGCAGGGCAAAGGGAGGTGGCGGTCGGAAGTGGATCGCTATCCATATCCGACGAGCCCAGGGAGCCGTCCGACGATACATCGATACAGGCTCGTGGCGGCCTGCATAATCATATTCGATGTTAGGGGAAGCAGTGCGACAAAGGAATGCTATGAGTTACTCTGGTATCCGAATACTTACGACTTCGCCAGGGGCTTGGCCCTGAGCATCCACTCATCTCCGCCTTCGGCGGCGGCGGTGGAACTGTCCGGAAGGAGAGTCCTTCCCTTCTTGGACCCTTCGGCCCCCCTGGTTGGGGCGGCTTTCCTTTTCTTGTCTCCCCCAACTGAAGGGGGAGCATCTTATTCTACCTCCTCGTATTCGGGGGAGGAGTGTGTCGCAGAGTTATCGGATGATGAGTCCGATGACGCCTGGCGTCGAGAACTCTTTCGCGTTCCCTTGGCCTTCTTGGTCTTCTCCGGCACCTTATAAGGGGCCAGAGTCAGCATCTTCGTCAGGAGAGCGTCTGCTGGGCCTTCGGGCAAAGGAGCCGGACAGTCGATCTGTCCGGCCGTCTCCTGCCAGTCCTGTCAAAGGTACCGGAGCTTAGATCCCGCATAGAGTCAAACTATGAAAAAAAAGTATCCTGTGAGAGGTAAAACAGCTTACCGCGCTGGCTTGGCACTTCGCGCAGAATCCGCGATCTTCGGTAGTGGGAGGGGGAATCTCAGCACCCTTGAATAGCACCTCCCAGGCATCCTCATGAGTTGTGTCGAAGAGCCTGTTCAGAGTTCGGTGCTGGGCCGGGTCAAACTCCCACAAGTTGAAAGCCCGTTGTTGGCACGGGGGGATCTGGCGGATGAGCATGACCTGGACTACGTTGACGAGTTTGAGCTTCTTGTTCACCATGTTTTGAATACATGTTTGGAGTCCGGTCAGCTCTCCCGAACTACCCCAGGACAGGCCCTTCTCTTGCCAGGAAGTGAGCTGCGTGGGGATGCCAGATCAGAACTCGGGGGCCGCTGCCCATTTAGGGCACGCGGCTCGGTGATGTAGAACCACCCCGATTGCCACCCCTTTATGGTCTCCATGAAGGAGCCCTCGAGCCATGTGACGTTGGGCATCTTGCCCACCATGGCGCCTCCGCACTCCGCCTGGCGGCCGCTCACTACCTTCGGCTTGACATTGAAGGTCTTTAGCCATAAGCCGAAGTGGGGCTTGATGCGGAGGAAGGCCTTGCACACGACGATAAACGCCGAGATGTTGAGGATTAAGTTCGGGGCTAGATCGTGGAAATCCAGGCTGTAGTAGAACATGAGCCCCCGGACGAATGGGTGGAGGGGGAATCCTAGTCTGCGGAGGAAATGGGTAAGGAACACTACCCTCTCATGGGGCCTGGGGGTGGGGATGAGCTGCTCCTCCTCTGGGAGCCGGTGCGCGATGTCGTCGGGCAGGTATCCGGCTCTCCTCAGCTTCTTGATGTGTCCCTCCGTGACGGAGGAGACCATCCACCTGCCTCCCTCTCCGGACATGGTTGGACAAGGTCGAGGTGGGAAATGCGGACTTGGGCGCTGGAGCTCGAGTGTGCGAAAATGGATGAGCAAAGGAGGAAGAAGGCGTGGATGAAAAGGTGAATCCTTATCCCTTTATATGGGCGGCCGAAACTATGCGCCCCCACTAGCCTGTAAAACTCGCTTATCCCCCAAGCGCCATAATCGATGGCACGGTTGGGTTACCCACGCCCGTATTGATGAGAATCCCGTAATAAGGGGAACACGATCTCTGCTTTGACAAGACGTGTCAAGGAACTGCCTCGCGTTATGTGCGGGACTAGTTAAAGGAAACGGTTCGAATAATTACCGGGCCATGGCATAATGTCATGTTGCCAAAACGTGTCAGCAGATTAGATTTGTGGAAATATTATTCTCTCTACGGTGGAATGTGGAACTTATTTTGCAGGGTCGGACACTATCCTTATATTCAAATTTTTCCATGGTGTATTCAGAGGAGGAACCCGCCTTGCAATGCCGAAGACAATACTGCGCGCCGGACTCATCGTCATTGAAGCCTGGTTCAGGGGCTACTGAGGGAGTCCTGGATTAGGGGGTCTCCGGACAGCCGGACTATATCCTTTGGCCGGACTGTTAGACTACGAAGATACAAGATTGAAGACTTCGTCTCGTGTCCGGATGGGACTCTACTTGGCGTGGAAGGCAAGCTAGGCAATACGGATATGTATATCTCCTCCTTTGTAACCGACATTGTGTAACCCTAGCCCTTTCCGGTGTCTATATAAACCGGAGGGTTTTAGTCCGTAGGACAACATACAATCATACCATAGGCTAGCTTCTAGGGTTTAGCCTATCTGATCTCGAGGTAGATCTACTCTTGTACTACCTATATCATCAATATTAATCAAGCAGGACGTAGGGTTTTACCTCCATCAAGAGGGCCCGAACCTGGGTAAAACATCGTGTCCCCTGCCTCCTGTTACCATCCTCCTTAGACGCACAGTTCGGGACCCCCTACTCGAGATCCGCTGGTTTTGACACCGACACCTGTATTTTACAAGAAAGTGAGTGGGAGCTCTGTAGCATTTCTGATATTATATGTAGATGACATATTGTTGATCAGAAATGATACTGAATTTCTGAATAGCATAAAAGGATACTTGAATAAGAATTTTTTAATGAAAGACCTCGGTGAAGCTGCTTATATATTGGGCATCAAGATCTATAGAGATAGATCAAGATGCTTAATTGGACTTTCACAAAGCACATACCTTGATAAAGTTTTGAAGAAGTTCAAAATGGATCAAGCAAAGAAAGGGTTCTTGCCTGTCTTACAAGGTGTGAAGTTAAGTCAGACTCGATGCCCAACCACTGTAAAAGATAGAGAGAAAATGAAGGTCATTCCCTATACTTCAGCCATAGCTTCTATCATGTATGCAATGATGTGTACCACACCTGATGTGTGCCTTGCTATTAGTTTAGCAGGGAGGTACCAAAGTAATCCAGGAGTGGATCACTTGACAGCGGTCAAGAACATCCTGAAATACCTGAAAAGGACTAAGGATATGTTTCTCGTTTATGGAGGTGACAAAGAGCTCATCGTAAATGGGTACGCTGATGCAAGCTTTGACATTGACCCGGATGACTCTAAGTCACAAACCGGATACGTATTTATATTGAATGGTGGAGGTGTCAGTTGGTGCAGTTCCAAGCAGAGCGTCGTGGCGGGATCTACATGTGAAGCGGAGTACATAGCTGCTTCGGAAGAAGCAAATGAAGGAGTCTGGATGAAGGAGTTCATATCCGATCTAGGTGTCATACCTAGTGCATCGGGTCCAATGAAAATCTTTTGTGACAATACTGGTGCAATTGCCTTGGCAAAGGAATCCAGATTTCACAAGAGAACCAAGCACATCAAGAGACGCTTCAATTCCATCCGCGATCAAGTCAAGGAGGGAGACATAGAGATTTGTAAGATACATACGAATCTGAATGTTGCAGAGCAGTTGACTAAGCCTCTCTCACAAGCAAAACATGATCAGCACCAAGACTCCATGGGTGTTAGAATCAACACAATGTAATCTAGATTATTGACTCTAGTGCAAGTGGGGGACTGAAGGAAATATGCCCTAGAGGCAATAATAAAGTTGTTATTTATATTTCCTTATATCATGATAAATGTTTATTATTCATGCTAGAATTGTATTAACCAGAAACTTAGTACATGTCTGAATACATAGACAAACAAAGTGTCACTAGTATGCCTCTACTTGACTAGCTCGTTAATCAAAGATGGTTAAGTTTCCTATCCATGCACAAAGAGTTGTCATTTGATGAACGGGATCACATCATTAGAGAATGATGTGATTGACTTGATCCATCCGTTAGCTTAGCACTTTGATCGTTTAGTTTATTGCTATTGCTTTCTCCATAACTTATACATGTTCCTATAACTATGCGGTTATGCAACTCCCGAATATCGGAGGAACACTTAGTGTGCTATCAAACGTCACAATGTAACTGGGTGACTACAAAGATGCTCTACAGGTGTCTCTGATGGTGTTTGTTGAGTTGGCATAGATCGAGATTAGGATTTGTCACTCCGTGCATCGGAGAGGTATCTCTGGGCCCTCTCGGTAATGCACATCACTATAAGCCTTGCAAGCAATGTGACTAATGAGTTAGTTACGGGATGTTGCATTACAGAACGAGTAAAGAGACTTGTCAGTAATGAGATTGAACTAGGTATTGAGATACCGACGATCGAATCTCAGGCAAGTAACATATCGATGACAAAGGGAACAACGTATGTTGTTATATGGTTTGACTGATAAGGATCTTCATGGAATATGTAGGAACCAATATGAGCATCCAGGTTCCGCTATTGGTTATTGATCGGAGATGAGTCTCGGTCATGTCTACATAGTTCTCGAACCCATAGGGTCCGCACGCTTAACATGCAGTGACGATCGGTATTTTGAGTTTATGTGTTTTGATGTACCGTAGGTAGTTCAGAGCCCAGGATGTGATCACGGGCATGACGAGAAGTCTCGGAATGGTCGAGACGTAAAGATAGATATATTGGAAGGCTATGTTTGGACATCGGAATGGTTCCGGGTGAGTTCGGGCATTTACCGGAGTACCGGGGGGTTACCGGAACCCCCCGGGGAGCATATGGGCCTTAATGGGCCTTATTGGGAGAGAAGAGAAGGCAGCCTAGGAAGGCCCCCCCCCCAAGCCCAATCCGAATTGGGTGAGGGGGACGCCCCCCCTTTCCTTTCTCCTTCTCCCTCTTCCTTCTATTCCTAGTTGGACTAGGAAAGGGGGAGTCCTACTCCTACTAGGATGAGTGTTGAGGCTCGCGGCGGGTATCGTTATTTTCTGACCTTCACAGATTATTTGAGAAGATATGGGTATATCTACTTGATGAAACATAAGTTTGAAACATTTTAAAAGTTCAAAGAATTTCAGAGTGAAGTAGAAAATCATCGTAACAAGAAAATAAACTTTCTACGATCTGATTGTGGAGGTGAATATTTGAGTTATGAGTTTGGTCTTCATTTGAAACAATGTGGAATAGTTTTGCAACTAACGCCACCTGGAACACCATAGCATAATGGTGTGTCCAAACTTCGTAACCGTACTTTATTAGATATGGTGCGATCTATGATGTCTCTTACTGATTTACCGCTATCGTTTTTGGGTTATGCTTTACAGACGGCTGCATTCACGTTAAATAAGGCACCATCTAAATCCGTTGAGACGACACCATATGAACTGTGGTTTGGCAAGAAACCTAAGCTATCGTTTCTTAAAGTTTGTGCTGCGATGCTTATGTGAAAAAGCTTCAACCTGATAAGCTCGAACCCAAATCGGAGAAATGTGTCTTCATAGGATACCCAAAGGAGACTATTGGGTACACCTTCTATCACAGATCCGAAGGCAAGATATTCGTTGCTAAGAATGGATCCTTTCTAGAGGAGTTTCTCTTGAAAGAAGTGAGTGGAAGAAAAGTAGAACTTGACGAGGTAATTGTACCTTCTCCCTTATTGGAAAGTAGTTCATCACATAAATCAGTTCCAGTGATTCCTACACCAATCAGTGAGGAAGATACTGATTAATGATCATGAAACTTCTGATCAAGTTACTACCGAACCTCGTAGGTCAACCAGAGTACGATCCGCACTAGAGTGGTACTGTAATCCTGTTCTGGAGGTCATGTTACTTGACCATGGCGAACCTACGAACTGTGAGGAAGCGATGATGCGCCGAGATTCCGCGAAATGGCTTGAGGCCATGAAATCTGAGATGCGATCCATGTATGAGAACAAAGTGTCGACTTTGGTTGACTTGCCCGATGATCGGCAAGCCATAGAAAATAAATGGATCTTCAAGAAGAAGACTGACGCTGACGGTAATGTTACTGTCTACAAAGCTCGACTTGTTGCAAAAGGTTTTCGACAAGTTCAAGGAGTTGACTACGATGAGACCTTCTCACCCGTAGCGATGCTTAAGTCCGTCCGAATCATGTTAGCAATTGCCGCATTTTATGATTATGAAATTTGGCAAAATGGATGTCAAAACTGCATGGATATCTTAAAGAAGAGTTGTATATGATGAAACTAGAAGGTTTTGTCGATCCTAAAGGTGCTAACAAAGTGTGCAAGCTCCAGCGATCCATTTATGGACTGGTGCAAGCATCTCGGAGTTGGAATATACGCTTTGATTGTGTGATCAAAGCATATGGTTTTATACAGACTTTTGGAGAAGCCTGTATTTACAAAAAAGTGACTGGGAGCTTTGTAGCATTTCTAATATTATATGTGGATGACATATTGTTGATTGGAAATAATACATAATTTCTGAATAGCATAAAAGGATACTTGAACAATAATTTCTCAATGGAAGCCCTCGGTGAAGATGCATATAAATTGGGCATCAAGATCTATAGAGATAGATCAAGACGCTTAATTGGACTTTCACAAAGCACATACCTTGATAAAGTTTTGAAGAAGTTCAAAATGGATCAGTCAAAGAAAGGGTTCTCGCCTGTGTTAAAGGTGTGAAGTTGAGTCAGACTCAATGCCCGACCACTGCAGAAGATAGAGAGAAAATGAAAGACATTGTCTATGCCTCAGCCATAGGTTCTATCATGTATGCAATGCTTTGTACCATACCTAATGTGTGTCTTGCTATAAGTTTAGCAGGGAGGTACCAAAGTAATCCAGGAGTGGATCCCTGGCAGTGGTCAAGAACATCCTGAAATACCTGAAAAGGACTAAGGATATGTTTCTCGTTTATGCAGGTGACAAAGAGCTCATCGTAAATGGGTACGCTGATGCAAGCTTTGACATTGATCTGGATGACTCTAAGTCACAAACCGGATACGTATTTATATTGAATGGTGGAGCTGTCAGTTGGTGCAGTTCCAAGCAGAGCGTCGTGGCGGGATCTACGTGTGAAGCGGAGTACATAGCTGCTTCGGAAGCAGCAAATGAAGGAGTTCATATCCGATCTAGGTGTAATACCTAGTGCATCGGGTCCAATGAAAATCTTTTGTGACAATACTGGAGCAATTGCCTTGGCGAAGAAATCCAGATTTCACAAGAGAACCAAACACATCAAGAGACGCTTCAATTCCATCCGCTATCAAGTCAAGGAGGGAGACATAGAGATTTGCAATATACATACGGATCTTAATGTTGTAGACCCGTTAACTAAGCCTCTCTCACGAGCAAACATGATCAACACCAAGACTCCATGGGTGTTAGAATCATTACTATGTAATCTAGATTATTGACTCTAGTGCAAGTGGCAGACTGAAGGCAATATGCCCTACAGGCAATAATAAAGTTGTTATTTATATTTCCTTATATCATGATAAATGTTTATTATTCATGCTAGAATTGTATTAATCGGAAACTTGGTAGATGTGTGAATACATAGACAAACAAAGTGTCCCTAGTATGCCTCTACTAGACTAGCTCATTAATCAAAGATAGTCAAGTTTCCTAACCATAGACATGTGTTGTCATTTGATGAACGGGATCACATCATTAGAGAACGATGTGATGGACAAGACCCATCCGTTAGCTTAGCATAATGATCATTTAGTTTTATTGCTACTGCTTTCATCATGACTTATACATGTTTCTCTGACTATGAGATTATGCAACTCCCGAATACCGGAGGAACACCGTGTGTGCTATCAAACGTCACAATGTAACCGAGTGATTATAAAGATGTTCTACAAGTGTCTCCGATGGTGTTTGTTGAGTTGGCATAGATCGAGATTAGGATTTGTCACTCTGTGTATCGGAGAGGTATCTCTGGGCCCTCTCGGTAATGCACATCACTATGAGCCTTGCAAGCAATGTGACTAATAAGTTAGTTACGGGATGATTCATTACGGAACGAGTAAAGAGACTTGCCGGTAACAAGATTGAACTAGGTATGAAGATACTGACGATCGAATCTCGGGCAAGTAACATACCGATGACCAAGGGAATGATGTATGTTGTTATGCGGTTTGACAGATAAAGATCTTCGTAGAATATGTAGGAGACAATATGAGCATCCAGGTTCCGTTATTGGTTATTGATCGAAGATGTGTCTCGATCATGTCTACATAGTTCTCGAACCCGTAGGGTCCGCACGCTTAACGTTCGATAACGATTTGTATTATGAGTTATGTGATTTGATGACTGAAGTTTGTTCAGAGTCCCAGATGAGATCACGGACATGACGAGGAGTCTCAAAATGGTCGAGAGGTAAAGATTCATATATTGGAAGGTTACATTCAGACACTGGAATGGTTTCGGGAAGTTTCGGAGTACCGGGGGTTACCGGAACCCCCTGAGAAGTTAATGGGTCATCATGGGCCTTAGTGGAGAAGAGAGAGGGCCGGCCAGGAGGTGGCGCCCCCCTTGCCAATCTGAATTGGACAAGGGGTGGGGGTGGTGCCCCCCTTTTCCTCTCCTACTCCTTCTCTCTTTCCCCCCGTTGCTACTCCGGAAAAGGAAAAAAGGAGAAGGGAATCCTACTAGGACTAGGGAGTCCTAGTAGGACTCCCCACACTTGGCGTGCCCCTAGGGGGCCGGCCACCTCCTCCCCCTTTATATACGGAGGCGGGGGGCACCCCAAAGGCACAACAGACATCTCTTAGCCGTGTGCGGTGCCCCCCTCCACAGTTTACCACCTCGGTCATATCGTCATAGTGCTTAGGCGAAGCCCTGCGCCGGTAGCTTCATCATCACAGTCGCCACACTGTCGTGCTGACGGAACTCTCCCTCGTCCTCAACTGGATCAAGAGATCGAGGGACGTCATCGTGCTGAACGTGTGCTGAACACGGAGGTGCCGTACATACGGTGCTAGGATCGGTTGGATCGTGAAGACGTTCGACTACATCAACCTCATTACTAAACGCTTCCGCTTTCGGTCTACGTGGGTGTGCAGACACACTCTCCCCTCTCGTTGCTATGCATCTCCTAGATAGATCTTGCGTGATCGTAGGGAAAATTTTGAAATACTGCGTTCCCCAACAATAACAATATGATTTGCTTGCATTTCAATTTTTCTATAATAAATGCCAGGAGAACTACCATTTGTTACCTGGACCAGAAATGGTTACAAATAACATACTCCCTCTGTCCTAAAGTACATAGCTCAAAAACTTTAGTCAAAAAGTCAATGCTTTCTAAGTTTGACCAAATATGTAGAAGAAAATATCAACAAATATAATATTGGATGGATAGATTATGAAAATATATCTAATGACGAATATATTGATATTGATTTTGTACAGGAAAATGTTGACTTTTGACTCACTTAACACTCCATGTATTTCGGGACGGAGGGAGTAGTAAATAGCAGTTTGGAAAGGTTTCAAACAACATAGTAAATATCAAGCATTTACGTACATATACAAATCTATAACTATACATTCTTAATATTTTGTTTATAGGTTTTCTTAGTTATAATATTCTTTTGATGGGATTATGATGAAAACTACTACTTCTGTGTGCTTTTTAGTAGATGCAAACACAGATTAAATCAAACATACTACAAAAAAACCTTTAAGGGTTCGGGTCATTGTAAAATTCAATGTTAAAATTATAAAGTCTTATATCTCAAGGGTAACGACATGAACTTTTTTGCTGGTGATGTTTAGTTTTCTTGGTTCAACATTCTTAGAGGGTATGCTCAACAACTTGTGTCGTTCAATTGTGCTTGGGGAAATCCTATTCTTTGAACAGCAAGAACTTTACTATAAAAATATAATAAGCATTGACAAAAAAGACATCTCATGTATGGAAAGCATTAACACAGGGGAGCTAACGTGCATAAACCATAATTAAAATGGTGCAAGTGAAACAAAGTGGTTGAAGGAGGGATTTCCTCTCTTAATTGTACGTTATTTAGGTGGAATGGGACCACCTTATGGATCGCGTGTGGATGGGCCAGTTTACATTCTTAAGCTCTAGCCATCCGAGCTAGCGCTTGGTTCTAAAACCATTATCTGGTTTCCATTTTATTTCCCCGAGAGCACATATATTATATACTTTTTCTATTCCCTAAATTGGCCTTTGACCAATTTGTAATGGCGCATTAATTCTACATATTGATATAATATCACATGAATAATTTTGTGATTTACGATCCTAAAATTGGCCCTCAGATTAACCTCATATCACATTTAATGATTGGTTGTTGAACTATCATTTCGGTACTACTCATTTAATACTAGTATTATGTAATAATTCCATACAGTATTCTAATATCATGTACTCCCTCTGTCCCAAAATAAATGACTCAAGTTTATACTAACATTAGTACGATTAATTGACTCATAGAGCAAACTTCAGAAGGGTTTAACCTAATGTCTGAGATGCCATGACCAGGATAGAATGGTATTTATTATCTGAAACATCTTGTGTACCTCCAATTTTCTTTATTATTTTGTAACCAAGACAATATTTTCTTAGAAAAGGGAGATCATCCCCGGCATCTGAGTACGATCCAAAAGTTATAACAAGCCATAGCATGCACAAATAGGGAGAAATGCCTACACAGATAGCCTATTATTGGACCGTCACCCAAACCGGTTGTATGTACCCCGTGTTACCATCTCTCATTCGTTGCACCCAGAGACCATAAACTCTCGCACTTCTGTATGTTGCAATAATCACCACATACATCCATCTATGTGTATGCTTTGTATTATGTTGGATTTATAAACAAGAAAAAGAGAGACTTATCCGAATGATTGAAGTTTTAAATTTGAAAGCGAAATCTAACCTACTTCACATGACCTAACAAGCCGCTAAAACTGAGGCCAAGCAGAAACTACATGCTCTTCTTAGAGAAGAAGAAATGAAATGGGCTCTGAGAGCTAAGGTACTTAAAGTCGTCCAAGGGGATGACAATACTCAATTCTTCCACATGATTGCAAATGGAAAACATAGAAAAAAGAAAATCATCCAGCTCGAACAGGATGAAGGTACGGTGGTCGGGCATGAGAACCTCAAGCTGTACATCTCAAATTATTATAAACAACTCTTTGGGCCTCCTGAGGGCAATGTTGTGTCGCTCCATGAGCTTGTAGTTGGGGATATCCCTCAGCTAAGGATAGATGAAAATGAGATTTTGTCGGTGCCATTTACAAATAAAGAGGTGTTTGAGGCAGTAACACAAATGAAGCAGAATAAGGCAGCTGGACCAGATGGGGTCCAGCAGAATTTTACAAGAAATGCTAGCATATATTAAGGGTGACCTCATGCCGATGTTCTATGACTTGTTCAATGGCCACCTGCAACTTTTCCACCTTAACTTTGGAATGATAACATTGTTGCCAAAGAAGGAGGGGGCAGTGTGCATTGAGGAGTTCATGCCGATTTGTCTTTTGAATGTGATTTTCAAAATCTTCACGAAAGTCTTCACGAATAGATTGACACGGATTTCCCATTCGATGGTACAACCGGTTAGACTGCTTTCATGTTGGGGAGACATATACTTGAGGGGGTTGTTGCCTTACACGAAACTCTACATGAAATCCATTCAAAGAAACTAGATGGGGTAATCTTCAAAGTGGATTTTGAGAAAGCATACGATAAGGCCAAAGGTCCCTTCCTCCAGCAGGCTATGCGCATGAAGGGGTTCAATGAAGCTTGGAGGAAACAGGTGGATTCCTTCATTCAAAAAGGTAGCATGGGGATTAAGGTGAATGATGATACAGGTCATTATTTTCAGACACATAAGGGCTTAAGACAAGGGGATCCCATGTCTCCTATTCTGTTCAACATAGTGGCAGATATGTTGGCAGTTCTTATCGGTAGGGCCAAGGAGAACGGCTAGGTAGGAGAACTCGTTCCTCATCTTGTCTAGGGGGGAGGTGGGGTTCCATACTACAATACGCTGATGACACTATTATATTCGTGGAACATGATCTCGCAAAGGCTAGAAATATAAAACTAGTACTTTGCCTTTTTGAACAATTGTCGGGGTTAAAAATTAATTTTCACAAGAGCAAATTATTTTGCTTTGGAAGAGCCAAAGAGAAACAAGATGCATATAGACAATTGTTCGGTTGTGAAATGGGTTCCTTACCATTTATTTACCTAGAAATTCCAATTCACCGTCGTAAACTATCAAATAAAGAATGGAAATGCATTGAGGATGGGTTTGAAAAAAAGCTAAGCTATTGGAAAGGCAAGCTTATGTCTTATGAAGGTCGACTTGTGTTAATAAATTCAATATTAGCTAGTATTGTCGATGTTCATGTTATGTTTCTTTGAAGTACCTATAGTTCTACGCAAAAGGTTAGACCTTTATTGATCTCGTTTTTTTGGCAATGTGATGAAGTTAAGACCAAATACAGATTGACCAGATGGGATATTATTTGTAGACCCAAAGATCAAAGGGGGCTTGGGATTGAGAATTTGAAGATTAAAAAAATGCCTGCTGAGCAACTGGCTATATAGGTTATCGGTTGAGACCGACGCTATGTGGGCACAGATTTTACGAAACAAATTCCTACAATCATTGAGACCGGTTTGGACGGCGGTCCAATAACCATAGGATAAGTGTTTAGTCATCTTGTCCTGTTTTTGTCAGTTGTGGCTTTTTTATCTTCATTTCTTTTTGTGCTTCTTTTGCAAGCTGTACTGAATTGCAGACTTTGTTTTAATTGGCACTTTTTAATAAGATGACCGCATGCATCATTCTGATGTAGAGATCGGGTTATCTTCTTTTTCAAAAAAATAATTAACTAATGAGATGTAATACATAAACAATAAAAAGGTTTTCACACCTATGCGCGGGCCATAGTTTATGAACAACAACAGTGCATTCTCGATCATAAAAAGGTGTCGCCGTTTGCCGAATAACAGTATTAGGAGCCTATCAACCAAGGTATTTTTATTATTATCTATCATATCTACTATAGTTGGTCGTGTGGCGTTTTCATCTCGCTTTGGCCGTTTGCGTTTAGCTGACAGAGCTTATGTCCTTGACCTGCCTTGTCTGTCCTACACACAGGAAGCTGTAAAGGCTGCTTGCTTATATTAGAATAGTGTCACTTGACAAACTGAACTCCGGGTCGGGAGCTGGGAGGGACGGCATGATTGGGTTCTCTCGCTACGTCACTTATCAACACTAATCAATAGGGTTAGAGCAGCTTGATGACAGTATGGCGCGCACTCACCTGGCCATCGATCTGGCGTCCTTATCGCAGCTGCATGGTAACGGCACAGTGCAGCTGACACTTGAGTCGCTTTGCTTTCTTTCGTTGTCTGGGTTTGGATTTCGTTTTCCCTCACGTCTTTGTAGGAAACCGGTGCGGGAGAGACGACCACTCATGGATGCAACATCAGTACTGCACGACATCCGTCATCATAAAAATCTCCCTCTCACTGTAGTGTCGGCAGATGGGGACGATATATCCAGCTGCCATTCCGCCTAGATCCTCCAAATTCTGCACTAGCTAGAAACCCTATACATTCCAAGACAAATATGTGTATATATTCCTCACAAGAACTTTCTGCACAAGAAAGCTTGAATGGTTGGTTGAACATTCGAACAAATAATACCAAGAAACTTAAATAAATTTCTTAATGAAAAAACCTGATAAGCCGTTGGGATTGCTGGAGGCATTATTTTCTTGTTGCAACGGGGAGCCTCAGAGCATCTACAGGCGGGCGCCCCAAACCCGCCTCAAACGCCTGGACACAGCCCGGTTACTGGCCAATCACAAAAATGTTACCTAGATGAGCTCCTTAAACGGGTCTCAAATGCCCGGACAGATGGCCCGGTCATTGACCGGTCACAAAATATATACGACCCAGACGAGCTTCTTAAACAGACCTCAAACACCCGGGCTGACCGACACCCTCATATCCAGCCCAAATATGAGACGGATATAGGGACGTCCAGGCGCGTCCGCCAGTCGGACTGACGATGGGGTCCCACACGGAATCACCTGGAAACCCGGCAGTCCGACGGACGTCTCCTCCGGTGGGGTGTGTGAACACCGCGTGGCGCCGTTCCCGCTCGCTGCCCGAGGCCAATTCCGGCTATTTAAGCCGGCCAACGTCCCCCAACCCTAGCCACATCCACCTCCTCCTTCTCCTCGCCGCCAGCCCGAACCCATCCACCACCTCTCTCCCACTCCACCGCTCTTTCCATGCCCTCCGACTTCGCCATGGTTCGGCAAAAGAAGACCACCTATGCTATGCTCACGCCGAAGCGCCAGTTCCAGATCACAAGATCCGAGCGAGGTGCACCGCACGCATCGCAGTCGGCTTGCCTCCGGACTCGCTGGAGTAGGAGGACGAGCAGTCGGAGGCAGAGGAGGAAGAGGAGCAGCAGCCAACTTCGATGGTGGTGGCGGATCCGGAGGACGCGGAGCTGCCACCGGTTCTGGCTCTGGACTTCAACATGGTGGACGCAGAGGCGGAGTTCGCAGTCACCCAAGCGGCCGAGATGGCGGAGAAGCAGGCCATGCCAGAGTCCATTCAGGATGAGGCCTATGTGGAGGCCAACCGACAGTTCATCCGGCGGAAACGGGCAACACTAACACGCTCTTCTACGAGGTCGGCGCGGAAGAGCCATAGGAGCTGGAGCTGAGGCTGCCGCCCATGTATCCGGAGCCGGGCACGAAGATAGTGGACATCTTCGATGAGCATTAGGGTAGTATAGGTTATTTGATCTACGTAGTACGAGAATTTCATGCGTTTGCATGTTTTTGGATGGATATAAGGTTTCTAGTATGAGGTATCCGGATGCGGAGAAGTAAATTTGAGGCGGGACCGATCACTGTCCATGGACGCGTTCGCGGGTGCTTGAGGGGTCGGATTTGTTGTCTGTGGTTGTAGATGCACTTATCTTCTATTGCTGCAGAAACCTGTGCTAAATGGCAGCATATATAGCAACCATATACCATACATTAGTCCCTACTTGTACATGCAATATACGTACGCCTAATCATCCAAAACACCAAAACGTGCACTGTCAGGATGTATACATACACACAACACGTTGGGTTTAATGGCTCGTATTTTGTCTCCTGATGTCTCGCAGACCAAAAGAGATGGCTGGATGATCCAATGTAGGCTACAGTCCTACGTAGTATACGAGGCACACTTCGTACCGTCTTATTCCACAATACTGGTCCACCGTGCTTGTGATTAAGAAAGGATGGCAGTTGAACAGCCTCGCTAATTAATCTTAGCTACAGCGAGTTGTTGGCCACACTTTCAGAGATAATAATACTGGTCCACTTTTAAGACTTGCTTGACAAGTCTCTAAATGGAGACAATCTTCTGCAACAACTCAGATGCTTCGGCAAAAATTCTGGTTATACTCCCCCAACCCAATGACTTTACTGAAAAAGAATCCGAACTTTACATGCTAAGATGTTTGTCTGTTAGTTTGGGGAGAAGATTTGGACGTTTCCATCAGATGATCAGATGCTTAGGGCATCTCCAAGGCTAATTCGCAAATTCGCTCTCGTATTTGTCTGCGGACAGGGAGAACCAGTCGATGGATACGGATGCGGAAACCGGCCATGCTGCCCTGCCCATATACTTCCAACCCTATTTTTTTAAGTCTGTATATTTGAATAGCCGCATATATAGCCTAAAATAGTTCAAATGTCCAAATGCAGCAGTAGTTCAAATTTAAAAAGTTTAAATATTACACTCCAACATTTTTTGTCCCCCTTAACCATCCACAGATGCTCAATTAGACCTTCCTTCAGTTACTCATGAGTTGCTTGATGCCAAATTTGTTGATGCATTTGAATAAACTCTTCAAACGTGGCCAGATGTTGGCCGGGAAGCTCGGTAGGATCACCTATGTTCTCAAATTCAAGACCTGCTGCAGTCTGCAACATATTGTCCCTCATCCTCCACGATCATGTTGTGCATGATCACACAACAGGTCATCACCTCCCACAAGGTCTCAGGATCTCATTCTTTAGCAGGTCCACGAACAACTGCAAAACATGCTGCAGAACTCCAAAAACCCTCCCAACATCCTTTCTAGCTGCTTCTTGTCTTCGGGCAAAGTGAGATTTTTTTCTGACCAACTGGGTTAGGGGTGGTGTTCACAAAGATATCCCAAGGAGGATAGATAATGCAACCAGATAGTAGCCCATGTTATACTCATGACCATTGACAGTATAGTGCCGGAGGAGCTTTTTCTTTAGTCAGTCTAGCAAATAATGGTGATCGCTGCAGCACATTGACATCATTTTGAGACCCAGGCATGCCAAAAAAGCGTGCCAAGTTCAAAAATCATGTGATGCAGCTGCTTCAAGAATGATGATGAGCTTTTTAACATGACCATAATATTGTCTTTGCAAAGCTTTTGGGCAGTTCTTAGATTTCCAATGCATGCAATCAAGTGACCCGAGCAAACCTGGCCACTCTCTTCAATTTCCAATGCATGTGGATGGCACCTGAGCGAAAATATGAGGAGAGGTGTGGGGCAGCGGCGGGGGAGAAACGGCATGGAGCTTGCGTCGAGTTCCGGCAGGGTGTGGCGTGGCGGCCGGGGTAGTGGAGCGGCCACGAAGGCAAGAGAGAAAATCAAAGGAAAGAAAATGGGAGAATGGATGCGCGGGGTCTTGGAGGGGTTTTGGGTGGGCCGGGGTGTCGGAGTCCTACGTGGCTGATGTCCGGACTCCCTCAACCCCCCTCCCCACCACCACCACTTTGTCTCGTTTTCACCGAAAAAGTATGCTTGGACCGCTTGGCAGATCGATACAGAGCCGCGTTGAATGGCTAAACACGTCCGGACCGTGCAGTCCGGACGATTGCGGGCGGTTTGAGAATCCACTTTGAAGATGCCCTTAGTTCCAATCATCTAGTGCTAGCAGGACATGGAAAGAACGTGACTCCTCTCGTTTTCTCCCCTAACCCTGGGTGGCTAGAGCAAACTTTGACTTCACTGGCAAGCCCCGACAGTGGCTCAAGGGCACTTGTCCTTAAGGGCAGGTGCACAAAGACTTTCCGACTGTCATTAACAAGGTCAAGTCCACTGCGGTAGGGGAGTGGCGCCGGCGGCTTGTTCTGGCGGCAGTAGTGGCCGTTAGATGGTTTAGGAATCTTGATATAAATTTTATTATGTTTTGGATACTTTGTACTTCCGGTTTTGTTTAACTATCATAATAGATCTGATTCATTCCCCCAAAAACTGACGCTTAGGGCGTGTTCGGAAGTCCTCCGCACTCCCTGCTCCGCGAACTCCGCGTGAGAAGTTAGGCCGAACACTCCGTGCTTCCTGGAGCCAGCTTCGAGAAGCTGTACCGAGCCCTAGTGCAACTTGAACGAGTTTACGAAGCTGGGTTTTCGCAGCTTCACGAGCTTCTTGGAAACGCGGAGTTCGCCCAAATTACGCGTCATGCCACCGCCAAGTGAGTCACGTACCGGTTCGTGCGATCCTGATTCTTTTTCTCGCTCGCGGTCCTCACAGTCGTTGGATTAGGCAGTGTGAACGCATCCTGACGGCGCTCATAGGGTTCCTCCAAACTGGGCCAGGCCCAGTGTCTCTCCTACTCTCCCCGAGCAGGCCTTAGGCCTCTTTTCCTATTAAGTTGGATGGGCTTTAGACTGGCCTAGCAGTCTGCTAGTCCGCCTAGCGTGGGGAGGAGCCGGACGCGGTACCGAACGATCCTGGCTTCTCGCTTGAGCTGGAGCCCGGCGCGCGGCTGAGAAGCTGTGGAGTTGAGCGATGCGGAGGACTTCCGAACACGCTCTTAGTGCTAAAATCACATGTGTACAGAATTCGTGCCACATGCACGTACAACAAAGCACGTACAATGTAGTACAAAAGAGTTCAGCTAAATATCTGTCCGCTCAGCTGTCGCCCTACATGTGAGTGCGATGTGATCTACATCTACTGCCAATGAGTTACCCAAGAGTACCAAAGAGAGCAACAACTCAACGTACGGAAGAATGGGAATATGGAGGGAGAAAAAAAAAGTGTGAACCGAACTTGACAGAACTGGCCTTTTTTTTTGCGGGGGATGACAGAACTGGCCTTAATTAAGCAAGAGATTCCTCGCCCTATATCAGCATTCCAACACTGTAGATATAGAACGTTCACGATGCTTCGTGGTAGTAGTTTGCTTGCTCGTGGTTTGAACTCATAGTGACATTAGGTATAATAAGCCTGATACGCAATGCATTTGCTTATATGGTTAGTAGCCTGAATAGTGCCAGAGCGGGCAGTTCATCAGGAGAACTCGAGGAACAAAAGACTAACATCATCATGCTCACAAGAAATCTAGTTTTTTTGTTTTTGAGGGGTACAAGAAATCTAGGTAGACTTCCACTTTCAGGTTGTAATATTGCGTAAAAACAACCGGCGCTACAGCTACCCAATTTGATTTTGGATTAGCATGTAGTGGTGGAACTCTTAGCTGAGTAGAATTCACGAATTAAGAACAGTCTGCTTCAACGGCAAGTCTTTTGGTGATTTTGGATGGGCGGTTCAGGCGACGCGGTACCGTGTGATGCACCGTGGCAGGTGTTGTACATCGCCGGTTGCAGGCGGCTTTTTTTTTCCGGTCATTTCTATTTATATTTAACAAAAATTTAACAAGAATATACATCAAACCATCCGAAGCCATCACTTACACCTACAAAACTCGATAATATAGAGTACTTTCACTCTCCATATCTAAAACCAGTGTCGTCACCGATCTATCTACATAACGTATCGGAACCAACAAACGATGTAGCAGATCTAAAACGTACACCACATGCACATGAGGCTCGAGAGGTAGGGGCAGGGGAAGAGCGGATTGACGACACTCGGCGATCCGCGGGTACGTGCTCGTACACCGTATTATAGAACCCAGTGGGGATTTGACGTACGGCACGATCGATGGCCAGCCAGGTTGGGTTATCAGCTTCTCTCTCTCGATATCTTCGAGTCTGTAACAGAAAGCCCCATTTGGGATTAATAAATCGGTCATGATCATTATAATCCGCAACCGGATCGAATACCCGTGCTGTAACACAAGATGATAGCATCTCGCACATGCCGCACCCGCAATTTGCAGTGCATGCGCAGCGTGGGAGACACTGATTGGAGGGCAGTGGATTGGCAGTGGTAGTGGTAGATTCCACTAGCACGGGGACGGGGTCCAATCCATCGGCGTCCGTGTATCCGGTGGATTTCACCGTGGGCGCGCGCTGGCAGGCTCGCTCATTACAAAGGTAAGTGTCTTAAGACACCGAAGCATTGTCCTTCAACCGTGGTTGGGAAGTGCCGCAGTGCCGCAGCCATGCAAATGTAGCCGGCGATATGGCGGGGTTCCCGTGGGGGGCCGGCGTGCGAGCCACGGCTCAATGCAGCCATGCAGGCTATTGTGTATTGTGCTACAGTGCTATGGTTAAGAACGTGAGATCATGGAGCACGTGTTAAGCTTTTGGGGGTTTTCAGATCGAAGTCGTGAAACATCCTTCGCTTATTCTGAATCTGACTGAGCCCACCAATAATACACCGCGTGGGAAAGTGATGGAACATGTGCCTGAAAAGATAGCAGTAATTGAACATGTGATGGGTAATTAGGGATCTTGTACGGCAGTGCTAGAAACCACCCGGATCCGGCCGTGGCTCCGAAGCCATGCGGAAAAAGGGACGTACGTACGTTGTCAATTTGTCATGGAGATCCCAGCGGCAGGGACGTTGGTTTCACTCATCCCATCAGCTGCCGAGATCTGCACCACCACGCATAGTCGAGGAGATCCCGGCATAGGAGTGCACCGTACTACAGTACTACGGAGCAAGAAGATGCCCCCGTACGCACATAGTTGACCCGATCGGGGCGGGTAAAGAATCCTATGCTTGCCGTTGATCATCACTTGGAAAAGAGAACCAACAAGAGCGAGACCACTGCTTACCGTTGGGAGGTCACCGCGCGCTACTCCAAAAGAATCGGGTCCATATCCCAGAATCCTATGCTGAACATTTTCCTCTCTGTGGTCTTTATCCAAAACCAAGCAGAACTATCGGCTCACACGCTACTCGCTGCCTTAATTCATTACTTAATTTATTTACCTTCTGGAGGAGTAGAAGCACGCACCAAACAAGTCTACGCAAATTCAATTAGCCACCAAAAATAGTCCATAGCTGCTCGTAGCCGAAAGGCTATTTATTTGACGGAAGTAGCAATAGCGAGAAAGCTAGTTTCCACTAACCATCAGAAAAGAAGAAGGGAAATAAGTATATCAACTATTAGTAGGCGAATAGGGGCTTGTGTGTGTGCTCTGACTGAAGCATGCGACGTGGACCGGTTTGGCCCTGTTCTAGCTAGGTCCAAATCACGTCAGACATGAACACTTGACAGTCCAACCGAGGTTAGCTGCAGATCGAAGGGGTTGTATTGGTGGTGAAACTATGTAGGTGGCAGTGGGAATGAAGATCCGAGTCCTTGGGCTATGTCAGCAGTGAGAGTGGATCACAATTCACAAGTACTATCTTATTGGTTTGGTTGTGATGGTATCATCATTTCTTTCTTATTTTCTGCTCGGAGAAAGAACTAGCAGTGATGTCAAGACAATGTGGATGAAAATGGAATCTAGCAAGTGATTTAGACCAAAAGATCCCAATGATTTGAAGCATGATTCAATCATTCTTTCCTGTTTTATTGTTGGAGACAATTTGTGTTACTCCCACAGAACAAATCTAGTTTTACAATAGTAGAAAACTATTGAATTCATGCACAAGTTAGTTAACCAAAAGTCTGAACTTATGAAGAATTGTGGACAATATATTTAAAAAATTTCACTCGCTCTAAGTGCTCTTAGATGTCTGGTCGATATAAGCCGTAACCATTTTTATTTAATAGCATGTTAGCCGGCTCTTGGGTCTTGAACTTGAGACTTCTTGCTCTGATACAATGTTAAATTCTTGCGCCAACCACTCCATGCTAAAGTCTGATCTCTTGAAGAGGGAAGGTTAAGATATACAAGAAAAACATAATAAAACATTAGGTGTATTCTTTTGGTTGGGCGAGACCCCTTTTTGGATCCAGCGATTAACCCTTGGCTGCCCTCGTCACATTGACATGGTTAAGCATCAATTTAGCCAAGGATCCAAGTACTGTGCATGCATTTGGATTCTCGCAGGTGAGTACCCACAAACTCACGGGTTGGACATGGGCTTATATTTTGCTCTGTGGATTCCCGTTAGACATGTTTTTTTTAAAAAAAGGGGGGGATAAACTCCCGGCCTCTGCATCTAGACGATGCATGTGGCCATCTTATTAATTATTCACAGAGACAATATAAAGTAATACATCAGTGAGTCTGAAGCCACCATCTAGGCAACACATGTTGCTACTCCTATCCCATTGATGAAGGGGTGCCAAATATCCGGGCCTAATACCAAACGGACATCACATCAAACCCTAACATCTAAAGCCGGTTGCCCCAGCCCAGCCACATACCGGGACTGTGTCCCATACCGGACCGACGCACTCTTAGAGGTTGTCGCTGCCATCTTCCACCGGTCCATCTCCAGAGCAGCAACTGACTCATCGACCTTGCCTGGCCTGTCGTCGACGCCACCACGACGCCAGACAACTCCACCATCCTGCACGAATCCGTCCACACATGCCCGTCACCGAACCTCCGTAGCACCATGCCATCGGGGTCTGCCGCTGGCCTTGCGGTGGATGAGACACCGCTCTTCCGCTTGTCCCGTCCAACTAGCACTTGCTCCAAAACGATACCCTCTGGAGGGACAACGGCGTCAAAGGTACCATCATCATCCGATTCGATAGATCCATATCTAGGGTTTCCCTCGGAGCATCACGAGTGGAGTGCCACGACCTGCAACAACAATGCCTCGAGAAGGGAACGTCATCATAGACGCCGCCATCATCCGCCATGACCGAAGTTGGCGCGATTTTCATCGGAAGTCGCGTCCCCCAACCTTGCAGCTGGCTGAAACCGAACGGAGCCTCGCCGTGGAGACGAGGGCCGCCATCGGCACGCCGACAGGGAGCCTCCAGCCGCCCCTCACCGGTCCTAGCGCCACCGTATGACCAAGGCCGTACTGAGATGGATCTGGATAGGACGCCAGATCAGCAGCCATCGGAGCCACCCATGTGCCCGCGGCCGCCACATCACCGGCCATGTAGGTTCTCATCCCCACCGCGCAGCAGGGGCGCCGCCCTGACTGCCGCCCTTGACCTCCCCGCGTGAGACGTCGCCTCCGTCTCACCGGATCTGCCACGGCGGCCACCCGCCCTGGATCATGCAGGGCCCGACACCACCGCGGCCTTTGCCACCGGCGGCGGCTGCTGATGGAAGAGCGGAGAGGGGCTGGCGGCGCGGGATCGGGGGCCCATGGCGCCGCCCGAGGGGAGGCGACGCGAGGGGGAGGGGAGTCGTCGGGGTGAGGTGGCGGCGCTAGATCACGATCCCTTCTAGCCTGCAAATCCTGTCACACATGTGGGGTCCTCATGCCATTGATGCTAAACCTCATAGACAATCTCTAAACTCTATGGAGTATTAAGTATTTTTTGTGTGAGAGTTAGGTATTCAATAGTATGTTGTGTGCAAGGCAATGAGAATGGCGTTTCGGCTTTCGGCCTCCATGGAGGCCCATTTTTCAAAAAAAAATGAAAAAATTTGTTTAAAAAAATCTGAAAAAATGTGTACAATTAAACAAAGATGTGAGGCGTGTGTGTGTAAATTTTCAGAATGAAATACATTGAAATGTGACCTGTACAAAAAAGACAAAATCATGGTTTGTGAGGATGAATAGTCTCATTGTTAAGAGG
Organism: Triticum urartu; assembly: GCF_003073215.2. Classification (NCBI taxonomy): domain Eukaryota; kingdom Viridiplantae; phylum Streptophyta; class Magnoliopsida; order Poales; family Poaceae; genus Triticum; species Triticum urartu. Next base: position 626,828,758 of record NC_053024.1, on the reverse strand, counting down.
CCCCATATTTGTCTTTTTTGCACAGCTCTCATTTCAACGTATTTTGTCCTTTTTGCACTATGCCTTCATCTCTCTGTATTTATTTTGGAATTTTTTAAATGTAAAAATATGAATTTTCATGATTTTAGAATTTTGCATTTGGAGGCCTCCATGGAGCTTGGACTCCAGAAGCAATTTCCGCAATGCAATACTAAATAAAATTTCTATTATGGTGTTATTTGCGGCTTTATTGTCGCCTTGTTGCATATGTACAAATGGTTGTAGATGTTATTATTACTTGATTCATACAAGTTAGTATATGTATTTTATTGTTGTTGAATATACCATATGTAAACATAATAAAAATATGATTTGCTTGCATTTTGATTCTTTTTCTACTAAACGATAGGAGGACTACCATTCATTACCTTGAATGGAAAGGGTTAGAAATAACATACTCCCTCTGTCCAAGTACATAGCTCATAAATTTAGTCAAAAAGTCAATGCTCTCTCAATTTGACCAAATACATGGAAGAAAATATTATGAAAATATATCTAAGGACGAATATATTGATAGTGATTTCATACTATTTATCTTAATACTTTTGTATATACAGTTGGCCGAACTTAGAAAACATCGACTTTTTGACTCACTTTATACCCCAAGTATTTGGGGACGGAGGGAGTAGTAAATAGCAGGCTGGAAATGGATTCAAACAACATACTAGTAGTAAATATCAAGCATTTACTTACATATATAAATCTATAAGTATACTTCCTTAATATTTTGTTTACATATTTTCTTAGTTATAATATTATTTGGATGAGAATATGGTGAAAACAACTACTTCTGTGCGTTGTTCAGTAGATGCAATGCAACTATAGATTAAATCAACCATACTACAATAAAAACAAATCTTTAAAGGGTTAGGGTCATTGTAAAATCCAATGTTAGAATTATAGAAGTGTTATATCTCAATGGTAACAAGATGAACTTTTTTGCTGGCGATGTTTAGTTTTCTTGGTTCAACTTTCTTAGAGGGTATCCTCAACAACTTGTGTCGTTCAACCATATGCTTGGGTCAAAGCCTATTCTTTGAACAACAAGAACTTTACTACAAAAATAAAATAAGCATTGACAGAAAAGATATCTATGTGTATAGAAAGCATTAACACGGGGAACTAACATGCATAATCCATATTAAAATGGTGTGAGTAAAACAAAGTGGTTGAAGGGGGGATTTCCTCTCTTAATTGTACGTTATTTAGGTGGAATGGGACCTCCTTATGGATCGAGTGTGGATGGGCAAGTTTACATCCGTAAGCTCTAGCCATCCGAGCCAACGCTTGGTTCTAAAACCATTATCTGGTTTCCGTTTCCGTTTTATTATCCTGAGAGCATATATAGTATACCTTTTCTATTCCCTGAATTGGCATTTGATCAATTTGTAATGGCGCATTAATTCTACATATTGTTATAGTACTATCACACGAACAACTATGTGATTCACGATCCTAACATTTGGCCCTCGGATTAACCTCGTATCACATTTAATATTGGTTGTTCAATCATTCCAGTACTGCTCATTTAATATTATATACATAATAATTCCGTATAGTATTCTGATATCATGTAGTTTAAACGAGTAATTGACTTATAGAGCAGACTTCAGAAGGGTTTAATATAATGTCTGAGGTGCTGTAACCAGGATAGAATGGTATTTATTGTCTGAAACATCTTGTGTACCTCCAATTATCTTTATTATTTTGTAACCAAAACAATTTTTTTCTTAGAAAAGGAATATCATCCCCCGGCATCTGCATAATTGTGATGCACATATCCAAATATTTATTGAAGTTTTAAAGTATCAACCTCCAACATCAAAGTACGATTCAAAAGTTATTACAAGCCATAACATGCACAAATAGGGAGAAATGACTACATACATTGTCACCCAAACCGATTGTATGTACCCTGTGTTACCATCTCTCATTTGTTGCACCCAGAGACCATAAACTCTCGCACTCCCGTATGTTGCAGTAACCACCACATATCTTTTTTTGCAACAAGGAGTAATCACCACATACACTCATCTGTGTGTATGCTTTGTACTATTAATAATTAACTAATGAGATGTAATACATAGACAATAAAAAGGGTTTCACGCCTACGGGCGGGCCATAGTTTAAGAACAACAACAGTGCATTCTCAATCATAGAAAAGGTGTAACATCCCAAATTTTCAATTTGGAATGTTATACATTAGATCATCTATGCATATCATATTTTATTTTGCATTTTGGTTGATCTTAGAAATTTCTACGCAACTCAAGGACCCACGGAGAGAGTTGGGGATTTCGTTATTTTCATATTTAAGTTTTCTCAAATTTTGAGAATAGGATCATTTGATTTTTGTTATTTTATCGTCAATTATTTCTATTATAAAAATATGAGAGAGGGAATAAAATGATTTTCCCAAAATAAAGAAATATTGAGGATTTAATAATAAAATCAAATAAGATTTTATTTCGGAGTTTTCGTTATTTTATTTGAATTTAGGAAAAATGTGCGTTTTTCAAAATTGCATTTAGGCCCCAAATAAATAGTCACCTTGTGGGGCTTGATTTTAGAAGTCCGGGAAAATTTATTTCGGGATTTTTGGAGTCCGTTTAGTATTTCTTTTTACTTTTCTTCTACGCGTAATTATTTAAAAAAACGAACCGACCTAGGGGCCGTGTCCGACCCGGACTCCCGGCCCGCTAGGCTTTATAAGCCGGGGGGGAGGCCCAGCCTGAGCCAAACCCTAGCCCGAGCCGCCCCAGCCCCCAGCCCCCAGCGCTGCCGCCGCCGCCTCGACGCCGCACGCCGCCGGAGGTTGCCTCGATTTCCACGCCGAGTTTTTTTTTATTTTTTTTCGAAAAACCGTCGGTTTTTTGTCGGTTTTTTTAGATTCGATTTTTTTAATAGATCGGTTTTTCCGATTTATTTATTTAGCGAGAGTTCGTTCGTCCGTTCGTTCGTTCTACGAACGTTCGTCATTTTCCTTTTTCTCGGATTAAATCCGTGATTTTTCTGATCGCGATTTCTGATCCGATTTTCGTTCTAGTATAACTTTTCGCTCGTTTATCGGAATCAGGCGATTCAAGCGCCTGGAGTTTTGTCTTGAAACCCTCTATCCGTTTAACCAACTTATACAAGTTTTTGCTACTGTAAAATTTGAGTTAGATCTAGATTAGTAGAACGAAGTTATTTTCTTTCGCCATTTGACTTTCGTTGCTTTGTTCGATTTGATTCTTTTTGCCAACCGGAGTTCTCAAGTTGAACTTTCTGGTTAGATATCTTATTTGACTTTTACATGTGCATTAGATGAGTTCTTATTGTATGCTTGTTTGTTTGTCTGCGATAGAATACCCGGAGTGCGTCTCCTGTTACTTCGAATCTCTAGGTTTCTCGGATCATCAGCAAGGCAAGTAACACTTTGATCATACCTTTTCTACTACCCAGTTTTATTGCATTAGATCAATCCTCAAACATTGCATGATTAGGATCTAATTAAATTGTGGGATGGGAAGTAGTTGAGGTAGTACCTATTACCTGTTTATTTTCAAACCTTTGGGAGTTACTTCTACGTTTGCTTATTGTGCCATGCTATGCTAGTAGACGTGGATTTGGTGAGTGATATCCATGACAGATGTGAGTATTGTTAATTAATGGTTTTATCTAAGGTGGCAACTTAAACACACATCTGGGTGGATTGAGGCACCTGGGTAGTCCATGACTTGCCTGTTTTCTTTTGGACCGCCACCCAGGCTCAAAGGGATCATGGGATTATTCATACTAGAAACTTCCGTGTGCAGCCACAAGCTATTAAGGGCTCTAGCATGGTTGATTAAGTCATGCGAACTCTTACAGGGTAGATTAGCAGATGTAGGGGAAAGTAGGTGTAACGGTCTATCCATCGTAAGGTGCTAGCGCTTTTGAAAGACTATGTCTTGGTCATCCGTCTTCTCAAACACCATGTAGTGCGAGAAACCAAACGGAGGCGATCGAGTCTTGTGAGGAAAAATGTGCAAACCTCTGCAGAGTGTAATAAACTAATCATGATTAGCCGTGTCCCCGGTTATGGACATCTTCAGCATCTAGTACCTGGATTATCATGTGAATCTCAACATGTTACTCTAAATTAATTCTGTTGGGTTTTGTTAATGATATTTTTAATTGGGATTGAGGATGCTGTCAACCATTCTCAATGTTTAACAACTACCATGTTAGTTAAATAAATTTATTCCTTTGCAGTAGAGAAAAATTGGCTTTACGCAAAACTGTAACCATAGAGCTTTCCACCAGCCAAATATGCATATAGTATAGCTGTTTCATTCCATTACTCTCTATGTGTTACCTTGCCAGCATATTCCATGTGCTGACCCGTTTCGGGCTGCAACGTTAATGTTGGAGACTTTTCAGACGACGATTAAGGAGTTTTAGGTTGTGGTTCTATACTCAGTGATGCCGTTGGAGTTGATGGACTCACTTATCTTCCAAGCCTTCCGCTGTTATCGTTATTAGATGGCCTTAAGCCATATTTATTGTAATAAGTTCTCTATTGAGACACTCGATGTAATAAGTGTGTGATTGCTACTCTGTTATAAATCCTCCGAGTACTGTGTGGTGTCAGCATTACTGATCCAGGGAGGACACCGGAGCACAGAGATCAGACTGTTTGAGGTCTGGTCGCTACAGAGATGGTATCAGAGCACACGCTGACTGTAGGACACGACCACTACGCTAAAAGACCTAGATCACTATCCACTCTCTTCTCATCTGACCTCTCATCTTTTCTACTCTTTTAGGATGGCGGGTGCAAGGAACAAGTTCACGCAACCAGATGAAGATACACCCTTTGGACGTCACTTAAAGAAAGTCACTAGATACCTGAACATAGGAGTACCAAGCTTCACCGGAACCTACAACGCCACTTTACCTGAAGAAGAGCGCTGGATGATTCAAGTTCAAGTTCCGGAAAGGACGTTCATGCCAATCACTGAGCCCATAGAGTTTTCTTTTGATGCACCAACTTGGAGTCTAGGAAAGAGCATGGCAGCTCACATCACCATGGGACACATTGGATAAGTCTACCGCAATGATCTCAAGGATACTATCTACCAGATTTGTGGGCGCCGAGATGAGCACTGGGAGATGATCAGCACCAGGAAGGATAGATCAATTGCAGCTTTTATCTAGGAGTTAAACCAGCACATTCGACGACAAGAGAACCAGATGTGCGCCAACATGGTAGATCTGAAGAAGGCTAAGACAAGAATCAAGGAGCTGGAGGAAGAACTCAAGGCTACACATGAAGATTATGAAGAGGAAATAGAAGTACTAGTGGAGAAGAATGACGATCTGATCAAGAAGATCGGGATATTTATGGGAGACCCTACACCAGTAGATGAAGACGAAGAACCCAAGGAGATTAGCCTGGAAGACTACATCATCATCGACGACACCGACTCGAACCCAGATGATAGCGATGATGACTATGTTGATGAAGCTGGAGCAGATATCATGGAGTCTGCAACCGAAGAATATTTCTAGTAGACCACCTCATCAGTAGTAGTAGTCCATCATGTAAATATAGTAGTCCGAGAACTTTTGCGATAGTTAGATCTATTGTATGCCCTTGTTTGATTGAATGAAGTGAATTGTTTGCTTTTGCCTCATGTGCATATGTGTAGTGTTTTCTCTTTAGACCCCCTCTATTCTTACATCTCATCTTTTCTAAAACCCTCAGATGCCTCCGAGACGTGACCCGGATTTACCTTCCCACCGGAGCTCACCCAGTTGATCCAGCAGCAGAACACATTGATGCAGTTGCTAATCCAGAATCAGAACCAGGGGAACAACAACAACAACCCACCACCACCACCACCTGTTGATCACTTAGCCCATTTTCTTAGGCTGAATCCGCCGGTGTTTTCCAGTAGCACCGAGCCGATAGTAGAAGATGATTGGCTCTGCAAGACAGCTAGAGAGTTGACCACAGCAGGATGCACGGATGCGGAGAAGGTGAAGTTTGCCGCACATCAGCTTGAAGGACCCGCAGCATCATGGTGGGAGAATTTCACAGCCACTTTCCCTGTCGACACTGTCACATGGGACCAGTTTCAGCAGGCCTTTCGCACTGCCCATGTTTCAGCAGGAGCTATGGCCATGAAGAAGCGTGAGTTTCGCAACCTGCGCCAAGGAGGACGGACAGTTGGCCAGTATGTGGAGGACTTTAGTAAGTTAGCACGTTATGCCCCAGATGACGTTGCTACGGATGCAGCTAAGCAGGAGAAGTTTCTAGAAGGATTGAATGATGAGTTGAGCATGCAGTTGATGGTAGCAACCTTCAACAACTACCATGAGTTGGTAGACCGTGCTCTTATGATTGAAGGCAAGCAGCAGCAAATTGAGAATCGCAAGAGGAAGAATGGACAAGCGAAGTACAATTCAGGAGCTCGGCAGAAGCCACGTTTTACCCCTAGACCGGGAGGATATTTTCAGCATACCCATGGAGGAGGTAGCTCGCACAATCACAATGGCACCAGGAATGGTAATGGGAATGGAGGAAGCAAAGGCCATAATCGCACCAACCCATCAACCCCAGCCAAGAAGGACCTGAGCCAAGTCACTTGCTTTAAGTGTTTGAAGACAGGACATTATGCAAATGAATGTCCTGAATTACAAAATGGAAATAGCAATGGAAACTCTGGGAAGAAGCCAAACCCTTTCAACAGGGGACAGGTGAACCACGTAAACGTGGAGGAGGTTGAAGAGCAGCCAGATGCCGTCATTGGTATGTTTTTGGTTAAGTTATTTACTGCACTCATTCTTTTTGATACTGGTGCATCATATTCATACATATCAAGGGGATTTGTGGATAAGTATAACCTTCCCACTAAGGTTCTTAGAACACCTATGCTAGTAAGCTCACTAGGAGTGGAGTATATGGCCAGTCAAGGATGTTTTCAAGTGCCATTGAGTATAGGTAGGCATGTGTTTCCCTCGGATTTAATCATTTTAGAATCACAAGGATTGGATGTAATTCTGGGTATGGATTGGCTGTCGATGTACGTAGGAAACATCGATTGCGCTAGTAAGTCAATTTTGCTTACCACCCCAGAAGGGAGAAGGATCAAGTATGTATCCCGGCATGTGCCCAAGAGGACTCAAGTAAATTGTTTAACAGGAGTAGTGCAGGAGGAAGTACCAGTGGTAAGGGATTTCCCTGAAGTATTTCCAGAAGAGTTGCCAGGCATGCCACCGGATAGAGATATTGAGTTTTTGATTGAACTATTGCCAGGCACCGGGCCAATATCGAAGAGACCATATAGGATGCCAACAAAGGATTTGGTGGAAATTAAGAAGCAGATTAAGGAGTTATTGGATAAAGGATATATTCGCCCAAGTTCTTCGCCTTGGGGATCGCCAGTACTTCTAGTAGAGAAGAAGGATGGATCGTTAAGGATGGTTGTTGATTATCGAGGATTGAATGAAGTAACGATCAAGAACAAGTACCCACTGCCAATGATTAATGATCTGTTCGATCGATTGCAAGGAGCTAAGGTATTTTCCAAGATTGATCTGCGATCAGGATACCACCAGTTGAAGATTCGAAAACAGGATATTCCTAAGACAGCTTTTACCACCAGGTATGGGCTGTACGAGTATACCATTATGTCATTTGGTCTGACTAATGCACCTGCCTATTTTATGAACATGATGAACAAAGTATTTATGGAGTTTTTGGATAAGTTCGTCGTAGTGTTCATTGATGATATCCTAGTTTACTCGAAGAATGAAGAGGAGCATAAGGAGCATTTGCGATTGGTACTTGAAAAGCTTAGAGAACATCAGTTGTATGCCAAGTTCAGCAAATGTGAGTTTTGGCTGAAGGAAGTAGGATTTCTCGGACACGTTATATCCGGAGAAGGAATATCAGTTGATCCCACAAAAGTTGATACCGTGACCAAGTGGGAAGCACCAACCACGGTTGGAGAGATCCGGAGTTTTCTTGAACTCGCAGGATACTACCGGAGATTCATTGAGAATTTCTCAAAGATTGTGAAGCCTATGACAGAGTTATTAAAGAAGGATACTAAGTTCAAATGGACTGAGGAATGTGAGGCTAGTTTCCAAGAGTTGAAAAAACGCTTGGTTACTTCACCAGTGTTGATTTTGCCAAATCAGACCAAGGACTATGAGGTGTATTGCGACGCTTCACGTCGAGGACTTGGAGCAGTGCTTATTGTAATGCCCGGGTAATCTAGCTACAGTAAAACTCTCCTAATGATGCCATGTCATCTGCGGTTACTGTTACTAATCTCGGGTTAATTCGAAACCGCGTCAAATTCAAATTCAAATTAATGTCAAACGGCAAAAGTTTCAAAATATTAAACTAAAATGTTCGGAGTGAGCAGTTAAATGCCAGGGTAATTATAATAAAGCAAACACATTTTTATAAAATGCCTAAATGGTTTAAAATGATTTAAAACAGAAGAGATAATAAATAAAAGGAAAACAGGAAACAAACAAAAAAAGGGGAGAGAGAGTCCCCCCCCACTGGGCTCCGGCCCAGCAGGCCGGCCCTTTCGACCGCAGGCCCAACCGGCCTCCCCCCACGCCTCCCTTATCCCCCCCCCACGATCGAACCCTAGCTTACCCCACCCCCCACTCGCACCACTCCCCCCCCCCCCGCTGGATCTGGATCGGGGAATCCCGATCCCCTCGCCCTTCTCCCTCGCGCACCCGTCGCCGCCTGGACCGCGCCTCCGCCTCGACTTCCCCGTCGCCGGACCCCCCCATCACCGGACTGCTCCTCTACGGCGTCGTCGCCGTCTTCCTCCTCAACCCCCGCTCCCCAGACCCTACGCACCCCGGTGAGGCCCTCGGCCTCCTCTCCCCTCTCCGCCGCACGCTCGCGCCCGCCTCGTCTCAGGTCGGACGAGCCCCATGGCTCCGCCCCCCCCCTCGCCTGGAGCTCTGCTCCCGCACGCGCCCCCGCACAGCCCCGTGCCTCCCCTCTCGCTCGCCCGCGCCGGGGCGCACCCCCTGGCTGCGGCCTTTGCACGCACGTTCCGCCGTGCCCGTCAGCTTCGACCACCGCAGCACACCGTGCCCCGCCTCCCGCCTCTCCCCCCCGCTGCGTTGCCGCGCCGGCGTGCCCTCAAGCCTGCACGCGCCCCCACTTTCCTCCTCCCCGTGCGCGCACGGCCGCAGCGGCCGTCGTGCCCGCCTGCCTTCGCATCGCCCGCCACTGCTGCGGCAGCTGCTACCTCTGCCGCACCCCCCCGCTGCCCAGCATCGCCGGCGCCGCCCCATTCCGGCCACCCTCGCCGCTGTCCCGGTCGTCGCCCGGCGCCGGCGCCCGTCTATGCCACTGGACCCTCTCTTGGGTCGGACGCCGCTAGCCCAGCGCCCGTTCGGGCGACAGCCGTCGCCCCAGCGCCCAAAACCCGTTAAGGCCCCCTGTGCCTATGACAGGGGGGCCCCACCACCCCAGAACGTTTTAATTAAAAAAAAGAAAAAAAAGAGAATTAAAAAAATATATAATAATAATTAATTAATTAAGGAATTAATTAAGTTAATTAATTATAATTAGATTAACCTAATCACTAATTAACCTAATTAACTGTTAGTTAATTAAAACAGAGTATGATGAACGGGACCCACCTGTCAGGTTGACCTGGTCAACTGCTGACGTCATGATGACGTCAGCAGACACTATTCTGGATAATGTTGATTAAATTAATTAAATAAATCCTAAAAATGATTTAAATCTTTTAAAATTTATATAAAATAAACCGTAGCTCGGATGGAAAAACTTTGTACATGAAAGTTGCTCAGAACGACGAGACGAATTCGGATATGCAGCCCGTTCGTCCGCCACGCATCCCTAACCTATCGAACTCGCAACTTTCACCCTCCGGTTCACCGATGCGAAACGCGAAACACCGGGGATACTTTCCCGGATGTTTTCCCCCTTCACCGGTATCACCTCATACCGCGATAGGGCACCTCTAACGCCGTTACTTGTCATGTCATGCATCACTATGCATATGCTTGCATTATATTTATTGTTTCTTCCCCCTCTCCTCTCGCTAGACACCGAGACCGACGCCGCTACTACCCAGTACGACTACGGTGTTGACGACCCCTCTCCCTTGCCAGAGCAACCAGGCAAGCCCCCCCCTTTGATCACTAGATATCGCCTACTCTTCTCTATACTGCTTGCATTAGAGTAGTGTAGCATGTTACTGCTTTCCGTTATTCCTATCCTTATGCATAGCCTGTCCTTGCTACTACTGTTGTTACCATTACCTGCTATCCTACTGCTTAGATTAGGATGCTAGTTTATCATCAGTGGCCCTACATTCTTGTCCGTCTGCCATGCTATACTATCGGGCCGGGATCACTTGGGAGGTGACCACGGGTATATACTATATACTTCATACATGATACAAGTGGTGACTAAAGTCGGGTCGGCTTGAGGAGCACCCGCGAGTGGAGTTTTGAGGCGGAGCGACAGGGCAGGTTCCGACCACCTAGGAGAGAGGTGGGCCTGGCCCTGGTCGGCGTTCGCGGATACTTAACACGCTTAACGAGATCTGGGTATTTGATCTGAGTCTGGCCATTTGGTCTATACGCACTAACCATCTACGCGGGAGTAGTTATGGGTATCCCGGCGTCGTGGTATCAGCCGAAGCCTTCTTGACGTCAGCGACGGAGCGGCGCGCGCTGGATTGGACTGGAACGCCACTAGGCTAGGTCTGCTTCCGGCCGCCCACGCAACGTGCAGGTGTGCTAAGGGCGATGGGCCCAGACCCCTGGGCGCTTAGGTTTAGACCGGCGTGCTGACCTCTCTGTTGGTCTAGGTGGGGCTGCGACGTGTTGATCTTCCGAGGCCGGGAATGACCCAGGAAAGTGTGTCCGGCCAAATGGGATCGAGCGTGTTGGGTTATGTGGTGCACCCCTGCAGGGAAGTTAATCTATTCGAATAGCCGTGATCTTCGGTAACAGGACGATTTGGAGTTGTACCTTGACCTTATGACAACTAGAACCGGATACTTAATAAAACACACCCTTCCAAGTGCCAGATACAACCGGTGGTCGCTCTCTCACAGGGCGACGAGGGGAGGATCATCGGTTAGGATTATGCTATGCGATGCTACTTGGAGGACTTCAGTCTACTCTCTTCTACATGCTGCAAGACGGAGGCTGCCAGAAGCGTAGTCTTCGAAAGGACTAGCTATCCCCCCCTTATTCCGGCTTTCTGCAGTTCAGTCCACATATGAAACCCTTATTCCATTTGATACCAATGCATACATATGTAGTATAGTTCCTTGCTTGCGAGTACTTTGGATGAGTACTCACGGTTGCTTTCTCCCTCTTTTCCCCCTATCCCTTCTACCTGGTTGACGCAACCAGATGTTGGAGCCCAGGAGCCAGACGCCACCGTCAACGAAGACCCCTACTACACCGGAGGTGCCTACTACTACGTGATGCCCGCTGACGACGACCAGGAGTAGTTAGGAGGATCCCAGGCAGGAGGCCTGCGTCTCTTTCGATCTGTATCCCAGTTTGTGCTAGCCTTCTTAAGGCAAACTTGTTTAACTTATGTCTGTACTCAGATATTGTTGCTTCCGCTGACTCGTCTATGATCGAGCTCTTGTATTCGAGCCCTCAAGGCCCCTGGCTTGTAATATGATGCTTGTATGACTTATTTTAATTGTAGAGTTGTGTTGTGATACCTTCCCGTGAGTCCTTGATCTTGATCGTACACATTTGCGTGTATGATTAGTGTACGGTCAAATCGAGGGCGTCACACTTATGCAGGAAGGGAGAGTTGTTTCATATGCCTCAAGACAACTGAAGCCTCATGAGTTGAATTATGCTACGCATGATTTGGAGTTAGCAGCCGTAGTGCATGCATTGAAAACATGGAGACATTTCCTCATTGGAAACCATTGCGAGGTGTATACGGATCATAAGAGTTTGAAGTACATTTTCACGCAGAAGGAGTTAAACCTCAGACAAAGGAGATGGTTGGAGCTCATCAAGGATTATGATATGAGATTGCATTACCATCCCGGAAAGGCTAATGTAGTAGCTGATGCATTGAGCCGTAAGAGCCACGTCAATACATTAATGACGGGAGAAATACCAAGGGAGTTAGCAGAAAATCTCTGTGAACTATGTTTGGAAATAGTTCCGAGAGGCTATGTAGCAGCATTGGAGATTCAGTCAACTTTGATGGATAGAATCAGAGAAGTTCAGAAGACTGACAAGGAGATTGCCTCTATTAAGGAGAAACTGAGCAAAGGAAAAGCTAAAGGATTTCGTGAGGATGAGCATGACACCCTATGGTTTGAAGACCGTGTTTACCTGCCCAATGACCCAGAGATCAGGAAGTTGATACTGCAAGAGGCACACGATTCACCATATTCGATTCATCCAGAAAATACCAAGATGTATTTGGATTTGAAAGATATTTTCTGGTGGACCGGAATAAAGAAGGATATTGCAGAGTACGTAGTAGTTTGTGATGTATGTCAGAGAGTAAAGGCAGAGCATCAGAAGCCAGCAGGATTACTACAACCATTGCCGATACCCGAATGGAAGTGGGATAAGTTAGGCATGGATTTCATCACGGGATTACCCAGGACTCGTTCAGGCTATGACTCGATTTGGGTTGTAATCGATCGATTGACAAAAGTAGCTCATTTCATCCCGGTAAAGACCACTTACACCAGTGCTAAGTTAGCAAAGATATACATGACCAGGATCGTATGTCGGCATGGAGTTCCGAGGAGTATCGTATCAGATAGAGGAACCCAGTTTACCTCAAAGTTCTGGAAGCAGTTGCACGAAACTTTGAGAACCAGACTAGAATTCAGTACAGCTTTTCATCCACAGACAGATGGACAGACCGAGAGAGTCAATCGGATTTTGAAGGATATGCTGAGAGCTTGTGCGCTAGATTACGGATCTAGTTGGGATGATAATTTGCCATATGCAGAGTTCTCTTACAACAACAGTTACCAAACCAGTTTAAAGATAGCCCCTTTCAAAGCCTTGTACGGAAGGAGGTGCAGGACACCGTTGTCATGGGACGAAGTTGGAGACTGCCAGTTGTTTGGACCTGACTTGATTAAAGAGTTTGAACAGAAGGTGAAATTGATTCACGATAGGCTCAAGGTAGCCCAGTCCAGACAGAAGAGTTATGCAGATTCTAAATGCAAGGAGACTGTTTACGAAGTTGGAGATAGAGCTTATCTTCGAGTATCACCACTTCGGGGAACAAAGCGTTTTGGGGTTAAAGGAAAGTTAGTGCCACGATTTGTAGGACCATATCGAGTTTTGGAGCATATGGGAGAAGTGGCCTACAAGTTGGAATTGCCCGAAGGATTGTCAGGAGTTCATGATGTGTTCCACGTTTCTCAGTTGAAGAAGTGTCACGCGGAGATGGCTGACATATCTTTGAGAGACACAGTGCCATTGGAAACAATTCAATTGGATAACGATTTGACCTATGAGGAGAAACCAATTAAGATTCTCGAGTTTGCCAGTCGAGTCACTCGCAGCAAGGTTATCAAGTTTTGCAAAGTTCAATGGAGCCACCACACAGAGGATGAAGCCACCTGGGAACGAGAGGAAGATTTTCTCAAGGACCACCATCACCTATTTTCTAGCCAACCCGAATCTCGAGGGCGAGATTCATCTTAAGGGGGGTAGGTTTGTAACATCCCAAATTTTTAATTTGGAATGTTATACATTAGATCATCAATGCATATCATATTTTATTTTGCATTTTGGTTGATCCTAGAAATTTCTACGCAACTCAAGGACCCACGGAGAGAGTTGGGATTTCGTTATTTTCATATTTGAGTTTTCTCAAATTTTGAGAATAGGATCATTTGATTTTTGTTATTTTATCGTCAATTATTTCTATTACAAAAATATGAGAGGGAATAAAATGACTTTCCCAAAATAAAGAAATATTGAGGATTTAATAATAAAATTAAATAATATTTTATTTCGAAGTTTTTCGTTATTTTATTTGAATTTAGGAAAAATGTGTGTTTTTCAAAATTGCATTTAGGCCCCAAATAAATGTTCACCTTGTGCGGCTTGATTTTATAAGCCCGGGAAAATTTATTTCGGGATTTTTGAAGTCCGTTTAGTATTTCTTTTTATTTTTCTTCCGCGCGTAATTATTTAAAAAAAACGAACCGACCTACGGGCCGTGTCCGACCCGGACTCCCGGCCCGCTAGGCTTTATAAGCCGGGAGGGAGGCCCAGCCTGAGCCAAACCCTAGCCCGAGCCGTCCCAGCCCCCAGCGCCGCCGCCGCCTCGCCGCCGCATGCCGCCCGAGGTTGCCTTGATTTCCGTGCCGGGTTTTCTTTATTTTTTTCGAAAAACCGTCGATTTTTTTTAGATTCTGTTTTTTTAATAGATTGGTTTTTCTGATTTATTTATTTAGCGAGCGTTCATCTGTTCGTTCGTTCTAATGAACGTTCGTCGTTTTTCTTTTTCTCGGATTAAATCCGTGATTTTTCTGATTGTGATTTCTGATCCGATTTTCGTTTTAGTATAACTTTTCGCTCGTTTATCGGAATCAGGCGATTCAAGCGCCTGGAGTTTCGTCTCGAAACCCTCTATCCGTTTAACCAACTTAAACAAGTTTTTACTACTATAAAATTTGACTTAGATCCAGATTAGTAGAACGAAGTTGTTTTCTTTCGCCGTTTGACTTTCGTGCTTTATTCGATTTGATTTTTTTTGCCAACCGGAGTTCTTAAGTTGAACTTTCTGGTTAGAACCCTTATTTGACTTTTACCTGTGCATTAGATGAGTTCTTATTGTATGCTTGTTTGTTTGCCTGCGATAGAATACCCGGAGTGCGCCGCCTGTTACTTCGAATCTCTAGATTTCTCGGATCATCAGCAAGGCAAGTAACACTTTGATCATACCTTTTCTACTACCCAGTTTTATTGCATTAGATCAATCCTCAAACATTGCATGATTAGGATCTAATTAAATTGTGGGATGGGAAGTAGTTGAGGTAGTATCTATTACCTGTTTATTTTCAAAACTTTGGGAGTTACTTCTACGTTTGCTTATTGTGCCATGCTATGCTAGTAGACGTGGATTGGGTGAGTAATATCCATGACAGATGTGAGTATTGTTAATTAATGGTTTTATCTAAGGTGGCAACTTAAACACACATCTGGGTGGATTGAGGCACCTGGGTAGTCCATGACTTGCCTGTTTTTTCTTTTGGACCGCCACCCAGACTCAAAGGGATCATGGGATTATTCATACTAGAAACTTCCGTGTGCAGCCACAAACTATTATGGGCTCTAGCATGGTTGATTAAGTCGTGCGAACTCTTACAGAGTAGACTAGCAGATGTAGGGGAAAGTAGGTGTAACGGTCTATCCATCGTAAGGTGCTAGCGCTTTTGAAAGACTATGTCTCGGTCATCCATCTTCTCAAACACCATGTAGTGCGAAAAACCAAATGGAGGCGATCGAGTATTGTGGGGAAAAGTGCGCAAACCTCTGCAGGGTGTAATAAACTAATCATGGTTAGTCGTGTCCCCGGTTATGGACATCTTGAGCATTTAGTACCAGGATTATCATGTGAATCTCAACATGTTACTCTAAATTAATTTTGTTGGGTTTTGTTAATGATATTTTTAATTGGGATTTAGGATGATGTCAACCATTCTCAATGTTTAACAACTACCATGTTAGTTAAATAAATTTATTCCTTTGCAGTAGAGAAAAATTGGCTTTACGCAAAACTATAACCATAGAACTTTCCACCAGCCAAATATGCATATAATATAGCTGTTTCATTCCATTACTCTCTATGTGTTACCTTGCCAGCATATTCCATGTGCTGACCCGTTTCGGGCTGCAACGTTAATGTTGCAGACTTTTCAGACGACGATTAAGGAGTTTTAGGTCGTGGTTCTATACTCAGTGATGCCGTTGGAGTTGATGGACTCACTTATCTTCCAAGCCTTCCGTTGTTATCGTTATTAGATGGCCTTAAGCCATATTTATTGTAATAAGTTCTCTATTGAGACACTTGATGTAATAAGTGTGTGATTGCTACTCTGTTATAAATCCTCCGAGTACTGTGTGGTGTCAGCATTACTGATCGAGGGATGACATCGGAGTACAGAGATCAGACTGTTTGAGGTCTGGTCGCTACAAAAGGTGTCGCCGTTTGCGGAACAACAGTATTGAAAGCCCATCAACGAAGATTTTTTATTATTATTATCTGTCATGTCTACTAGTATAAGTAGGTCGTGTGGCGTTTTCATCTCGATTTGGCCTTTTGCGTTTTGGTGATGTCCTTGACCTGCCTTGTCTGCCTACACACAGGAAGCTGTAAAGCAAGGCTGTGCTTAGAATAGTGTCACTTGACGAACTGAACTCCAGGCCGGGGGAGCTGGGAGGGATGGCATGATTGAATTCTCTTGCTACGTCATTTGTCAACACTCAACACTAATTAATAGGGTTAGAGCAGCTTGATGACAGAATGGCGCGCACTCACCTCACCTGGCCATCGATCAGGCGTCCTCATCGCAGCTGCATGGTAACGGCACAGTGCAGCTGATACCTGAGTCGTTTTGCTTTCTTTCGTTTCCTCGATTTGGATTTCGTTTTCCCTCACGTATTTGTTTGAAACCGGTGCGAGGGAGACGACCGCTCGTGGATGGGTGCAACATCAGTACTACTCTACACGACACCCATCATAGCAAAAATCTCCCTCTCACTGTAGTGTCGGCAGATGGGGATGGATATATCCAGCTGCCATTCTGCCTAGATCCTCCAAATTATGCACTGGTTAGAAACCCTATGCATCACAAGAACAAAAATGTATGTATTCCTCACAAAAACTTTCTGAAAAAAGAGAGAACCTGATTGGAGGCATTATTAATGGAAAAAAAATAACACGACAAGAAACTTAAATTTCTTAATGGAAAAACCCTGATGGGTCCCTGGGACTGCTGGAGGCATTATTTTCTTGTTGCAAGGGGGGGCCTTTAGCCTTATCTTCTCCTGCAGACGAGCAGCTTGTGCCAAAAGGCCGCATATGTAGCACTCATATACAGTACGGTAGTCCCTACATGTACATACAATATGCGTACGCCTAGTCGTCAAAAACACTAAATATTGCACTGTTAGGATGTATACATACACACAGCACGTTGGTTTTAATGGCTTGTATTTTGTCTCCTGGTGATGTCTCCAGGACCAAAAGATATGGCCGGACGATCCTATGTAGGCTACAGTCGTACGTAGTATATATATATACGAGACACACTTGGTACCATCTTATTCCGTAAGACTGGCCCACCAAGCTTGTGATTAGGAAAAGAATGGCAGCTGAACAGGCTGGCTAATCTTAGCTATAACGAGTTGTTTGCCACACTGTCAGGGATAATAATACTGGTGCACTTTTAAGGCTTGCTTGACAAATCTCTAAATGCAGACAATCTTCTGCAACAACCCAGATGCTTTGGCAAAAATTCTGGTTATACTCCCCTAACCCAGTGATTTTACTGGAAAGGAATCTGAATTTTACATGCTAAGATGTCTGTCTATCATTTTGGAAAAGAGTCTCAAAGTTTGCATCAGGCCATAGCCAATGCATAGAGTCAGGGTGATGCCTCGCATGTCATGTAGGATCGGATGATAAAAAAAGTATGTTTGGACGGGGAAGCGAGATCCTCTGCAAAGAGGTGGGTGTTTGGTGAGAAAAAGTGTGGTCTGGTGCATAAAGTTGAAAAAGTTAAAGTGAAGAGTAAAGATGTATGTACAGTGAGAGTCACTTTCTATTCTTTGATGAGGCCCACTAGTAGTAGCTTGCATTAGGAAGAAAAAAATCAACATAAAAACATCAAACTACTTTTTGTCATAGGGCATTTATATCCATACTCCACCATTGTACATGCCCTTAAATGCTTGGGGCATCTCCAATGCTGACTCTCAAATGGTTTGCATCTCCTGCATGTGAGTTTCCTAGAGAAACCTTCGTGCTTTGACACGGGTGTTGTCTTCTTTCTGAAGACGGCGTCGTTGGCTTTGGTTGATTACCCTTGTTTGTTTGTTTGGACACGGCAGCGACAAATGCTTCACATCGTTATCCTCCTGGATGCACTATTGTGGAGCTCAGACGTCGTCGACCGGTCCTCGGCAAGATTTTAAACTAGTTGTATGCTTCATATTTTACCTTTAGATCTGCTTTGTAAGAGGGACTCCTTATCCGGAAAATGCCAATGGCCGAGTTCTAGGGAGCCTGGTATTAAAATACCATCTCCACATCACAAAAAAATGAAGAAATTTGAGAAAATGCATACACATATACAATACATAGTGTGAAATTTTATAACATTATACTTTCACACATGGCGTACATAAAAAAAATGTATTTCTAAATGAGCAAAGTTTCATTCTTGTTGGGCTGGAACTTTATTTTTTTCTGTACAACCTACATATCATGATAGTTTTCTACTAAAAAAACATATTCTCGTATTTTTCAAATGAAATTTTGCAAATCAGTACCGAGCACATACAAGTTTTCATGAGTTTTTTAACTCTTTAATGCATTTAAAAAAATCACCGTGCTCATTGAAGCTCGTCATTTGTCATTCGTCAACCGTAAGTCCACACTTTCTCTTCATCACAATATACCATTCAGCAATGTATCTTTTTTGTTGTATTGCTTTATTATTTATATATACTGTATATATCAAAAGAAGAGTTTGGGTTTCTGAGAGCAGATCGAACTGTGGCGACAAGAACCGTGTTTGGGTTTGCATGATTCGATCATGCATGTGTGGTTCCTTTTTAACCTGTTGCATGGCGGCACGCGAATGATTGGCGAATAAGGAGTATACGGCGTTTAACTGTCCGTACGAACCGGCGGCATCACTACGGCGTGCTCATCTCGCCACCCGATCAGATTAAGTTTAGGCCAACTCGAGCGCGTGACCCATTCTATCCGAAATTGTTCGTTTGTGTCTGTTTGGAGTAAAATCGACAAACCAAACGACCCAATGCATAAAAGTATACAGACGTTTCGTTCGGTCTGTGTCCGCTTTTGCCTCCATTTTCATACCAAAGTTGCTCTCGGTTTGGGGTGAAAGCGGACAAAAAGCGGACGTCTTCGCGTCCTCGTTGTCCATCTGTGTCCACCCTCGACCCCACCTGTCACTTTCTTCTTTTCTGTATTTGGCCCACCATACAGACAAAATCCGGATAAAATGGATATAGATTTAGGATAGCAGCATTGGGCACAGCGAGTTTGTGCGGCCTCTGTTTGACGTTTGTTCTCTCTATTCTACCTCATACGGACAAAATCCAAACAATATGGGTATAGATTTAAAATTGTGCGGTGGAGTTGGCCTTAGCCGTCCTCACACTGTTTCTGTCCGTCCGTCTCGCTGGTCCCTGAGTCACCGAACTCATCTTCTGTCCCTTGGTCAAGCTGGCGACACGCAGCACCTATTATACGCAGGTTGCGATTAGTCAATGGCGGAGCGCGGCTTGGATTCTTCCGGTGTGCATGTGCGAAGTGGGAGATTGGATGGTGGCGAAACTGAAAGGAAACACGGCCGAGGTCCGTTCCGCCTCATCACCGGCGTCTGGTACAACCGTTCGTCACGTACGTGGCTCTGGCTCAGGTACCGGTTCTGTTCCGAGGATATGCTTTGTTTGAAGCCACCACGTTGCACGCACCGTACCAAACACACACAGGCCAGCCAGCGGCGCGTGCATGCGTACGTGCCGAGCTGGAGCCAGAGGCGGGGTTGGGAAGCAGGGCATAAATAGACCAAGAACAAGGCCGTGATGTGATCGGTTATCTCATCCCATCTACCAGGAAAAAAAAGTGAAGGAGAATGGGAGTCTTGAGAGCTAGGGGCACATACCTACAGGAGGAGCGAAATGATGGTATGTTCGGGCGGCCTCGGCGATCCGCGGGCACGTGCTCGGAATAAAGTTTCTTCAGATTCTCCTCCGACGAGGCGATCATCATATGATTGAAGAATGAATTTGAAAATCAGTCTGTTTAAGTAAGGATGGCGTGGCGGCGGTGACCTTCTCGTGGTGGACCTGTGTACTCGGGCTCTGCCATTTCGACGGTGTTGCCAGCACTAGCGCGGAGCTTGAGAGGTAGTTCAGGAACGGATTCAGATTATGATCTGCGTCTGCAGCATCTGAAAGAAGGTGGATCGTGTGCTGAGTTCGTGGTTCGTGGATGGCAGGTGTGGTTTTCTCCTATGGCGTTCTGATCATGTGGGGGTGCCATATTTGGAGTTCGATGACGTGTCCGTAGTGTTCCCGGTCTGATTCTTCAACGGTAATGGTTTCGCCTTTGGTGAGCCACATTGGAGGTACGCAAAGATGCACATTAGCAATGGAGCCGCTCCGAGATCGAGTGTGAAGGTGATTCGTCATTTTTTTTCTTTGGTAGCTATTGTGGTGGTTTCAGGGGCAGATGACGGGCGTTTGTGTCAAGTTCAGAATTTCTTTGGTCTTCATAGTAATTTTACTTCTTGGCTGTTGTTTCCTTGTGCAAATGCGACTGCTACGGATCAACCGACTCCCCAGGAAATCAGTTGGGTCGCAAGTCGTTGGATGCATCCCCTTAGAGCTATCGCCCGCAGCCGACAACGTCGTCACCATGGAGAAGCAGTGCCGCATGCTCACAGCAGGAGTCACATCGCCCCCCTCGCCGGCAGTGCAGTGATCCTTCATAGCCGGGACCGGCGGCACTACACTACAGTGCCACCCCGCACTCTATCGCAGCACCCGACACCACCGGCCAAGCTCTCCACTGCATCACAATTCCGGCCAGCCGCCACTAAAGCTCCATTACATCCTCCGGTGAAGCTCCATTGCAGCACTGCTCGTGCATGGCAGCTCTGTGCCCACCGGTGAAGCTTCAATGCAGCCTCCGGTGAAGCTCCATTGCAGGTTCGCCGGTGAAGCTTCATTGCAGCCGTCGGTGAGGCTCCATTGCAGCAAACGTGCATTGTGTCGCAACTCCGAGTCACCGGTGAGCGCTGCATAGCAACACAGAGGAGCCGCCTGGCGAGAGCTCCATTGTAGCACCACCGCGCGACTCCCATTGTAGCACATGTGACCCCCTTGCACCCATCGTTCACAGCGGCTTGCAGCGGCTCGTTGATACAACCGGTTGTAAGTGTACCGATTACAATGACGACGCATAAGCTAATGGTCGGGATCAAGTTGTTGCTGCACCATTAGAAATCACAGTGGGCGATGTACATGTTTCAACCTGTCTACGGCAGAAATACGAAGACGTCGATGAGCTAGTCGCCGTTGCGTCCAGGCATGCAACATCGTGCAATGATCAGAACAAGTTGAGACAAACAACGATTACATTGGTCAATTAGGAAAGTACACACGAGCAAACTAGAGGAGCAAGCCTGGAGCTGACCAGATGCATCATTGTCTTCATGCTAAAACAGACTAGTACTTGCACGTATAGTACAAAGGGAGTTTGTTTTTATCTTTTGGAGGAAAGAGACCAGCCAAGGATTGATAGATATGCATGCAGGTTACGTACGTTGGTCAGAGATAAAACAACAAATATACTTGTTGATTTCTTTGCACGATTCTCCAGAACAAGGGTTCGAATTATTTTCTTATTTCGTCCACGCAAGGAGAAGGGTGGTCTACCCTTTGACAAACCAATCATGAAGATACGTGACTGTTTAAACTTATGTGATATTGGATGGGGTCCACCAACAGAGCAGTTAGATGTCTACGCACAAGTTCAAAAGAGTCCAGGTCAATCTTTTGTAAGGATTATATTGCTAGAATATAAAGCATATAATCTTTTAGTATTATTTAAATATGGCGTCCGATCCAGGTTTCCTTTCTTTGTTTTCCGTGAGTTTTAGTCAGGGAGCTTGCTTTCCAAGTCAGGTTAGATGTTCTGGCTGCTATAT
Source organism: Triticum urartu (assembly GCF_003073215.2). Classification (NCBI taxonomy): domain Eukaryota; kingdom Viridiplantae; phylum Streptophyta; class Magnoliopsida; order Poales; family Poaceae; genus Triticum; species Triticum urartu. The sequence goes on along the minus strand of NC_053024.1, from coordinate 626,806,736 downwards.
AAAGCCATAGTGTGTTGATGTAAAAAGCAGGTTATTTTTATATGAAATAGACACGATGTGTTTTTCAGGGTAGATATCCGTATCAAGTTTTGGAGGAATTTTTAGAAAACCTCTGTGTTGCGATTTTTCTTCATGGAAATTGTTTTGCGCGTGAGTACCTTCGTCGAGATTGGTTTTCTCATGCTGGGCCGCAAGGTTCAAACCCTCTACTTTGTGTACATCGCGTGCGCGGACGAGAGGTTGCTACTGCTGGTGGTGGAGTGTCGTGAAAGATCAGGCCGCAACAACAGATCGGATCTCACCACGAGGTTTGGTCTATATCACTCGTTGTCTTCCCTAGCTGCAGCACATGGGATGCTTCGATTTCACCGGTGAGATGGCAGCACGGAGACAGAGGAAAAGCATCGGCTGTGTAAATTGGTAGATCGAAGAGGTGGGGGAGAGCCGGGGTCAACGACACAGTTGGTGCTTTTGTGTCGCTGAGGCGTCCCTTGTGGATATTAGGACGGGCGTAGAGAAGCGGTGTGCAGGCCCAAGGGGACACGTGTCGCGAGCCAGAGGAGGTTTACGCCGTGCGCTTTTTTAATCGATTTTCTTGTGCAAAGGCTAACGTTTTGTTTTTTTTTTCAGTTTTGTCAGATCAATTTGTATGTGGCTTATATTATGGTCCTAATGAGATAAATAGACACGTATTACCATGAAAAAAAATACGCGTATTATAGGTAGAACCTAGCGGGGATTTGACGTACGGCCCGATCGATGGCCACTTGGCCAGGCAGGTCGGGTTATCGCTTATCAGCCTCTCTCTCTCAGTCTCTGTCGGTGTATTCGTCTCTCGGTCGCCTAGTCTAGTCTCTAACGGAAAGGCCCGTTTGGGATTAACAAGTTGGCCATCATCATTGTAATCTCCAACCAGATCGGATCACCCGTGCTGCAATCGAAGATATCTCGCACATGTCGCCCCCACAATTTGCAGTGCATGCGCAGCGTGGGAGACTGATTGGTTGCAGGGCAGTAGATTAGTAGTGGTAGTGGTAGATTCCGCTAGCACGGGTCCAATCCACCGTCGTATCCGGGGGATTTCACCGTGGGCGCCGTGGCGCGGCCGTGTAGACGTTGGTGGCGAGTGGCGACGGCCGAGACGACGGAGGCACGCGTACGTACGTACGCAAACGACACGCGCTTCATCAGCGGCGTGTGGACGGTCGTCACGTCTCGACATGGCGGGGTTGGGCCGATTTTGATGGGTTCCGGTGGGGGGCCGGCGTGCGAGCCACGGTTCTGCAGCCATGCAGGGGTTCCTGTGTACCACTGTAGTACTACGGTACTACTATGGTTAAGAACGTGAGATCACAGAGCACGTGTTAAGCTTTTGGGGGTTTCAGATCGAAAAGTCGAGAAACATCCCTCGCTCATTATGAATCTGACAGAGCCCACCAATAAACACTTCGCGTGGGCAAGCGATGGAACATGTGGCTAGTGATTTTAACATTTAGATACATTATAACTGAGCACTTTTGCAGTCCTCTCATGCCACAAGCTTTTTCAGCCGTTTGATTGTCACTGTTGAGGCTTTCAGACCGTTAGATTAGGTGTGAGTCATGCCTAATTCAGCTCCGTTCGCTAATAAGGATCGCTAACGGGCCGGGGCAGCTGCTCCCGCAGCAAAATTGTAGTCACCTGGTTTATTGGCCTCGTTCTCGCAGGAAGCCCATTGAAAACTCCGTTCGCTTGACGCCCTCCTCCCTTCGTTCGACTTCTCTCTCTCAGCCCCTCCTAATTCTAACCGCGCTTAGGTAGCGGCGGCGGTGAAGTGCCTCCCCCTTTCAAGTGAGATCTATAGCGCCACAGGCGGTGGTAGAGGTGAAGTGCCTACCTCTCCAGGTGAGATCTGTTGCGCACACGATCTCCCTCCCTTCTCTCTCTCTCTCTCTCTCTCTCTGCCACCATTGCGGATCAGTGCCGCCGCAGCCTGTGTTCAATCCCACACCGCCGCTTCCATCTGGGCACTAGACTTCCTCCTCACAATGTTCGCAGATTGCTTCTGGTTGTTGTATTGAGAAGAAAAGAAAATACCATATGTATATTTCTAGGGCGTATTATGAGCTGCTATAAATATAGAGATGAATCACTGGCTTAATAGCCGAACATCCAGGCAAGGCAAAGGGAAAAAGAAGTAGTACATCACAGTTTGCAAACTGCAACTATTTTTTTTGTGTAACTTTATTCAACATGTTTTCATATCTCATGAGCCTAACATCAAGCCAAGACAAGAATAAGGAAGTAGTACTGCATTGTTAGCAACTAATTATTTTGTAACTTTGTTCAAGATGTTTTTATATCTCATTTAACTTTGTATGTCTGAGTTATCTGTAGGTGATGATGAACCAAATGGTTATATTTTTACAATTTAGAGGGAAACCTATGTAAGTCCGACTGATTAATGTGGCCTCATTAATTTCTTGCATATTCTCATTGACATGGATCAACTTGTAGACTTTTATGCTAGATTTGTGTTTTTGGTGAGTGATCCGACCTGAAGAAAAGTGCACTTGCTACTTACTGTTGTATAACCAGCTGCTCACTCAGCAATTTTCTTATTTATAATTTTCTGGATTCATGGTCTAGTGTGGGGTAATTAGTAACCTTGTATGGCGTTAGAGCATCTTCAACGGCCTCGCCAAAAGACGCGCGCGCGGTAAATTGAGTTTTTAGCACGCGCGGAACATTTCGGCGCGCTCCAGCGGTGGCGGGAAATTAGCTCGCGCGCTATTTTTGGCGCACCGCTTCCGGCGCATCTTTAAATTGCGGCGCTCGCCACGCGTCTATTCCATACTCTCTCTTTCTCTTCCGCTGCCACGCGCGCCTTCCCCGTTTTTTCGTTGCTTCCTCGCCGCTCCAGCGCCCCGCCACCGACGCACCAGCATGCCGCCGCGCCGCTGAGGAGCGGCGGGTTACCCGGCGTCTGCCAGCGCCCCAACGGCTCATACTGCGCCGAGATCCGGTCCAACGACGTCCGGCTCGGCCTCGGCACCTTCCGCCTCGGCCCAGGCACGAGGATTTTTTTATGTGCGTGCGATAGCGCGCACTGCATTTTAGCGCGGCTGCTAGAGCAACGCGCGCGCTGCATTTTGGCGCGGCTGTTGAAGCCAGCGCTGCCGGCCGCGTAAAATCAGGCGAAGGACACGCGGCAAAATAGTTTTTAACGCGCGGCGCGTAGCAAGGCTGTTGGAGATGCTCTTACTAGAACCAACCGGATCCGGCCGTGGCTTGGAAGCCATGGGCAAAAAGGGATGTACGTATGTGGTCAACCAACCGGATCCGGCCGTGGCTTGGAAGCCATGCGCAAAAAAGGACGTACGTATGTGGTCAATTTCTCCGGCAGATCACAGCGGCAGTGAGTTCCTTTCACTCGCCCGATCACCTGCCGAGATCTACACCACTACGCACGGTCGAGGAGATCCCGCCATAGGAGTGCACCACCATACTACGGAGCAAGAAGATGCGGCGGTACGGACGTAGTAGTTGACTCGATCGGAGTGGAAGCGGATCACGACCTCATCAGTTGAAAAGAAACCAACAAGAGCGATAGATACCACTGCATGCTTGCCGTTGGGAGGTCGATCACTCATCATCCGGCTGACACCGCGCGCTGCCAAACCGGAGCCAGATTATTGCCCGTGCCCCAGAATCCGATGCTGAGTATTTTGCTCACGGCGGCCTTTATCCAGACCCAAGGAAAACTATCGGCTCACACGCCACTGGTCTTAATTAAATTACGATTACCCCACCAAACAAGTCTACTACGCAAATTAAATTAGCCACCGCAGCTGCTCGTAGCCGAAAGGCTATTTATTTGACGGAAGTACTAGCAACAGCGACTAACGATCAGAACAAAATAAGTACTCCCTTCGTCCTAAAATAAATGTCTCAACTTTAATATAATTTGGTATCACAGTTGGTACAAAGTTAAGACATTTATTTTAAAACGGAAAGAGTAGTAATCTATTATGTACGAGGGAGTACTTACTACAAATATCAACTAAGCTAATAGGGTCTCCTGCGTGCTCCGAGTGAAAGCATGCAACGTGGACCGGTCTGGCCCTATTCTAGCTAGGTCCAAATCACGTCAGATATGAACACTTGATTTTGACAGTCCAACCGAGGTTAGCTGCAGATTGAAGGGCCAGTGTGTGGTGGTGAAACTCTGGAGACGGCAGTGGGAGGAAGATCCGAGTCGATCGTTGGGCTATGTCAGCGGTGAGTGGATCAATAGTATTTCCTCCGTTTCAGTTTATAAATTCTACGTGTATATCTAGGTTATCAATTTTATCATCCTAATATAAACTATATAACACAAAAATTATACCGTTTGAAAATAGAACATCTGAAGTTTATTGGTATATTTTTTGTAATATATGACTTGTATTAGGTTAGTCAAACTGACGACCTAGGGGTACACGCACGCCATGTAAACTGAGAAAGAGGGGTATTATATTTATTTATTTATTTTGCGAAAAATCTATCTTTATTACTTTGGTTGAGATCGTTGGGCTACTCCCCTACCTAATTGCAAAGGCGGGGAAGAGAGGATATTATTGTAACCTATTTACCTCAACTACCCTAAACCTTTGTACTTCGGTAGTAATATGCTCCATGGCCAATCAAGGCAAAAAATGCGAGCAAGGCCGTCTCTCAACATTCATGAAGGCTATTAACTACAACATAAACACGAGGATATCATATCGCTTATAAGAATTCAATTCTAATCATGCAAGGGTTCATCCATATCTCAGAGAACAAATAAAACTACTCAAACATGTAAACAATAAATATAGGGGAGAAGAACAAGGTACAAGCTGACACCGAGTCAAAGGAGGAGATAGGCATGGCGATGTTTATGAAAATGGCATCAGTGTTTATAAAGATGGCACCGGCCCAAAGGCTGGTGCGGTGCGGCAGTGGAGCCTTCCTTTTCCTTCTTGTTCTTGGCCCTTCCCCTATGGTGGAGGAGATGGAGATTGATATGAGCGTGTTGGCTGGCGACTAGGTATATATAGGAGGCCTTCTCGGGTCTCCTCTGTTGATGTAGCAGCTCTCCTTTGATCCAATTGCTCTAGATGAGCCAAATACAATCCCTATACCTCCTTGGTAGTCAAGGAAGTGATGGGAACAAATGGGGATAAAATCCACAAAGCATCGCTTCTAATCCAGGTGATTTCGGCCTTTTCTTGGCCTGCTAGATACGCCCCGTACGATCGTACCGAGCGTCGTCTTTTGCTATGCACTTGTTTAGTAAATTGGCCATCATTTCTTCATATGAACTCCAATTTTTGCATTCTTGGGCTCGTTAGAATCGGTGAACGCACTTTGTAAATGTCATATTTGACACTAAAAAATGCCTAGGTATGGTGCCTCGAAGTCCTCTGTAGTGAACCCATCGTTGGCCTTTTCATCGTGCTTGGTCTATGGTTGCTCCAAATAAACCATAGACACGACAAAACAAAGAAAAATAAATAAAACATAAAATATGCAATGCTCACAATGAAAAGAGTAAAAACCAAAATCATGCATAATGGACGTGTACTTGGTTCAATAGGACATGATATATGGAGATAATATGCAACAAATGAGCTTCAAAAATGTGTATAAAACAGAGTATCAACGTCCCCACGCTTAAACCTTACTCATGTGGAGTAATAAGGTTGACTACCTAAGCTCATTCTTCTTAACTCTAAAGCATATATTGAAAACCAAAGTCCAAAAGTGTATGCATATCTTTTGTGCAAGCATGCAAAAATTAGCTAGCATGCAAAAGTTAGCTAGCATGGGAGTAATACCTGTAATTATCTTAGTTCCAATGTTACAGAGGTCAAGAAAGAGGAAATGTTTTTGTGAAGTCCAAATTCCCATTGCCAAAGGTTTAGAGAGAATGTCAAAATTATGTTAGGAACAAACACTACAAAATTTGTGATTGTTAGTGACCAAAACCTTAGTGGCGGGAAAGAAACCGTCGCCACAGATCATTTTCACTAACGGAAACCGCCACTAGCTAATTTCCTCCGCCGGCAGTCCCCTTTCAACTTTGGTGACGTCCTGGCCTGATTTTAGGCGACGCTTTTGGCTATCACATTTGATTTTCATTTTCTATGATGGTTGTAAGAGTCGCCTAAAATGATAGAGGGGTTAGCTTAAGGGATTTAGGCTAAGGTGTTTAAATGTGTGTTCTTGGGTTTGCTTGCTATTATTGTAGAGATTTAGACATATTGAAATCACATTTGTTTTCCCTATGATTTGAGTTCCTCAAATTTAAATCCAATGATTCCTTTTTGTACATGCTCACATTTGTTCTTTCAATAATGTGGTCTGATATTTTTATACTACTTTAGTATTTAACATTTGTGTATCATGGTTATTTTTCTAAGAAACATCTAACTTCCTTAACATGCCATAAAACGATGCTTGCCACTGTACATCAAAATCTCATGACAGAAGCATATAGTATTAAAAACGGACATCTTGTCTTTATAGTGCATAATTAGTTTAGACATACATCAAACATTTGGTACATCAGCACGTCATTACCAAAAGTATATCACATCACGAGCAGGAGTGGTGGAGCATGAACAGGAAGTATCGTAACAGGACATAACTACTATTCGTCAGATTTTTTGGATTAAATAGATTGAGTAGGCATTGGTTTGATAAATAGGAGAACCTCATCATCTCCTTGGTGGATCACAAAGATCAGTCTCTGCCATTTTGTACTCACAAAGTAAATCCTTCCATCAAACAATTATGAGGCATCAATCTTTTTCTGACGTCGAGTATATCGACCATAAGTTGGTATCATGATAGATAATAATTCTCATTTCACCATATCAATCCATCTCATCAGGTAGAACACGACTTGGGAGTCTTTGTTGCAAAAGCACAATTCTAACATAGCATGATGGCCTATTTAAATAACAAAGACTGTATTACAAACACTCAAACAAATAAAATTATTACCAAGAGTTCCTTGTTAATGTCAGTCTTAGTCAGAATGTGCATCAATAGCCTGTATGGTGCAGAACTTGGTGCATGTGTGTATTTGCCCACAAGCTT